>NC_136489.1:22078014-22138014 GCF_053919585.1 Euprymna scolopes | reverse complement strand
CCTTCTTTCAAACTATTATGACATCCGGTCTTCTTGCTTGAATGGGTTTATCTGTTTGTATATCCATGTCCCATAGGAGGTTGTGACTTTCATTTTCTGCCAGTTTGTGTTTGTACCATTTGTCTGGGTGTTCAAGACGCGATCGTCTTTATAATTGCTAGTGTACTGCTTTCCCCACTCGATCGTTTCTATTTTTATATTTGGGGGGGTGCTGCATTCACTTACTATGTGGTTAATTGTTTCGTCTCTTCATCCACAGAGTCTGCATTATTATTAATATAATAATAATAATAATAATAATAATAATAATAATAATAATAATAATAATTATTATTATTATTATTATTATTATTATTATTATGTTATATTAGTCTAAATGTCTAGATGTTTTTAGTTGGATTTATTTTTTAATATCAAGTCAATTCTTTTGACTTTAGGCATTCAAGTTGTATCTTAACACTGTTGACATTCTTAACAGGCACCCTTTTGCAACATTTGAGTAAGTTTTCTTGTTTGAAAAAAGTCTATCTAATTTATCAAACTGACTATGTCTGTCTGTCTCCATATTTAAAACTCACTATGTCTGTCTGTCTGTTTGTCTGTCTGTCTATCTCCATATTTTCAATTTCTATCTCTTCAAAAACTAAAAGCAGCGCTAGGGGCCTCAAATGATGAAATTTTTATGGACTGTCCTTTCGCGGGTCTTTAGTCGGTTAAAATAGTTAAAAGGTTCATTCTTTCTTCTGTGTTAGTGAACTTGTCATTTTCTTAATATGTTGTTCAGGGGCATTATAATGAACAGTAATGGTGATAGGGAATCAACTTGGAATATCCTTTTATGTATTGTCCATCAGCTGTTAGTTCAAGTCTATATGTTCACATTGCATTTTCTATTAGATTGGTTACGTTACCTGCTATTTTGTACATTCTTAGGTGTTCTATTATCCATGCTTGCGAGATTCTACCATATGCTTTCTTACAGTCTATCCATGTCATGGTTAAGATCTTTTTTCTACTTTTGACCTTCTTCGGGATCCTTCAGTATTTTCCAGTGTAGGTAAACAGGTTATAGTCCTGTAGTTGTTGGGATAGTCCCTTTTTCTGTGTATTTTTGGTCATCCATTATGGTACTCGTGCTTCATGAATGCATCTTTTCAGTTGCTGAACTAGCATTTCATATAGTGTTTCTTAAACTAATAGGCATGTATTTCGTCATGACTTGGTGCTCTCCCGTGGGCTATTTTTCGTAGGGTTGTCTTGAGGGTTTCCTTGCTAATTTCATTCCCTGTTCATTCTTCGATTTGCTGAGACTCTTTATTTATTTCTATCAACCATTCTGTTTTTCTATTATGGTCTTTTCATTCTTCCCATATCTGGCTCAAGTAGCGTTTCGTTTCTGTCGGATCTGGTTGTTCTGTTTTTGTTTTTCCTCTATTTATATTTTGGTAAAATTGACTTCTCATTATTTTCAAAGTTCTTGTATTGGTATTGTCTTATTCTCGCTTCTTTTGCTGCTGTTTTTCTTCACTTCTTCTTGTTTCTTGTTGAGCATCTCCCTGCTAATCGAATGTCTGCTTTTCCATCCTCCACTAGTTGTTTTCACCTTGCTTATCGCTTTGACTTTTTTCTTTAGTTTGTTGATCTGGGTTTCCAGCCTCAATTCCCATCCAGGTTTTGTGGGTCCTTTTTCTTTCTCAGACTTCTTTCTTTAAACTTAATAATTATTGTCTTGGCACCTGCATAGATTAAATTGCTTACGTCTTTATGGTTTCTGCTTTGATGTCTGGGAGAAGTTTGTTCACCTTCTCTGTTTCAGTTTTTAGTTTTTTCCACTCTTGGTTTCTTAAGGGTGAGAGTTGTTTTTCCTCCTCCATAAGTTGCCTAATGTTTTCTACTACAGCTAATTCATTTTCTTTAAGTTCTGTTGTTTCATAAGTATGGTTGTCTTCGAGTCCAACGTGAACAGGTTCTTGATGGGCCGTTCCACTTGAGTTAACAAATTTGCCGAATTTCCATTGTTAGCAGTTGCTATATTGTCCAATTGATTACTGTACACTCTTAACCCTTATCCTCGCGTGATCTCTAGCCTTGAAAAGTGGTTATGCCTATGTAAAAAAAAGTCACGGTCTGCATGTTTCTTGTATCCATTTCTGCCTCTGCAGTTCCTATGTTTTGGGCTTCCTTGAGGGGCGTTTCTTCAATCATTTGTTTTTTTTTTTGTTTTCTTTTTGTTTTCTTGCTTGATTTCATGCAGTTCTAGATTAGAAAGCCAACCTGTCTTGAGGATAAGTTTTGCTTGGTCTGAAATTCTTTTTTCTGATGTATGGTAGTCACTGGACATGTCACATAACTATTTGTTGTCCATTTCTTCCTTCAGCTTTGGGTCGGTGTTAGTTACTTAGGTTCTCCTGTGTTTTAGCACCTGAAATTAGAGGGGATACTTACCCGTTGTGTTGGTGTTATTGTTTCCGGAAATAGAAGAGGAACCAACATTCACAGGATGACGACCAAGACCCCCAAGCTGGCCACCGAAGCTGCCGTTCATGACACCCATATCTTTCAGCTGAGTCCCACGTTGCGGATTATTTGTGAGTTGCATATTTCATGTTGTAGTGTTTATGGCAACACCAAGCCCAGAATTGTTCTATCTGTAATACTGACACAGTGATAGTGTTTGCCTGTCACGTAGCTGAGAGGCATTGTGCACTACTACACGTACAGAAAGAACATGAACAGACGGTACAAACGGTTAATACTGGGACCTTCTGTTTCGTCCATGCGGTGCAACATTTCTTGTGTATGAGGGTTTGGGTACACCCGATGTCAACCAGCGCTGAGCGCTTACACCCATCAACTCGCACTGTCACTACAGGAGGCGCCTTGTTTAGTGTTGCTTTGGGGAGGGTGCTGACGCCGCGGCTTCCTCCCCTTGCTCCTTTCCCGGACAATTCTGTGCTACTTGGCTTGATTTGTCGCATCGGTGACAGCGTCCTCGTTTCCATGCTCCATAGTTCGGGATGCGCTTCGCACCGCTTCTGTAGTCTCTTGTGAAGTGGTTGGGGCCACTACATTTGTAGCACCGTGGGTTCTATGTAGGCGATTTCAGTGCGTCAACCGCTGCCGAGACCTGCTCCACATCATCCTTTAGGATGTTTCGGGCTCTACCCAACAACTCCCCCAACCCAAGCTCATTGAGCTTCGTCGACGCCCGCAACAGCCGACTGGCGTCATCCGGGAGCCCAGAAAAAAAGGCGCAAGCCAATATTCGATCGCTTGCACCGCCGAAGGGAGCAGCAAGCTTCTTCATGTCGGCCAGGTAGACGTCCACAGTCTCCCCTAACCCAAGCCGATGTTCATAGAATTTCCTCCAGGCAACAAAAGGGTCCGCACCGAATGCTCCGTACAATGCTTGTTTTATCTGCTCCATTGTCGCTTCATTTTCGAGCTGCTGGTGCACAGCATAAGCGCCCTTAGTGAGCCCCAATGGGATTACCATAGCTGAATCTTTAATTTTGCACAACCGGCGAACGCGCTCGGCCTTCTCCAGCCATTCAACCACCGAAGGACCATCTGGGGACCCGTCAAACTCGGGTATCAGCTTCAGGGCGAATCTGTCCATGGTAAAAAATGTACGCCGAAATAGCTTGACGTTTGCAAAGGAAAAAAAAGCACACAAAACTTCAGCTCACTACAGCAGCGTCGTCCGTCAGTACTTTCTGTAGACTCGTTTTAGCATCTGCCTCCTCTATTCCAGTAGCCTGTTTTTATGAAAGACAGAGTCCTCTAAATTTGCATATTTTCATATGTGCGTGAGAGCACACTAAATTCGGCGAGACTGCATTGTTATATAACGCCGCAGGCGCCATCTTGGACCCTTTTCAGCATCATGACGCTGCGTCGGCAAAGCGCACACCGAGGTCGTTTAAGAGGTAAGCCTGCGTTCCCACAATTTTCGCCACAAGGGACATAGAAAAATAAGTATTGTACTTATAAGTCAAAATCTATACTCTGTGGCAGGGCATTTGAAGATAGGTCTCTCTTACACAAATGTGTGTAGTCCATGGTAGTGAAAAGCATAGATGGCTTTGGTCTTTATTTTATTTTTTTCCACATAGGAATAAAATAAAGAAAAAATTTCAGTAACTAAGTGGTAGAAAGCCTACGTGTCTAAATTATAGTGATTCGTAGATAACTAAAATAAGAATTCATATAGGATGTTAAGAAGGTATGTTCTTATACATAGATAGAAATATAGAACTTAGTGTTAACCTCAAAGAGAGAGAAATCAAACTGCCTGAAATGAATAAATTATTTCTTACTTATGACTAATAAAATCAAACAAAAGAAAAAACAGAAAAAGGGAAAAATCCCGCATGTGTGCTTACGAAGGTGGCTACATTCCACTTTGCCAAGTATTATTGGAGGCGGTCGTCTATCCCAAAGGCATACAACTTGCAATAGTTGAACAGTCACTAGGGTTACCATACAAAGTGTGCTGTTGATAATGGCGGCTGCTGCTCAATTTATAGCAGAGTCTTGGATGAACAATTATACCTTTTTTATTGGGGGGGGGCTTCCTTTACAGCCAGATATATGACAGAAAACCATTCTAACAAAACTTCTACTAGAAGATAATGCGTGGATATTTTTAAAAAGTTTTTTCTTTTTTTCTGTTGGGGGATTTCAAATAAAGATGTTATTCAGGTTAGATCCAGGAAAGAAAAATTAAATTAAACTGCCTGAAATAAATAAATTATTTCTTACTTGTTAATTACGATTAATCAGGACAAACAGAAGAAAAATAAAAGGAAAAACCCCGCATGTCCTATAGGATTTTGTGACTTTCATTTTCAAGTACTGCTGTCGGTTTATGCTTGACCATTTGTCTAGGTGTTCAAGATGCAATTGTCTGCATAATTTCAAGTGTACTGCTTTCTCTCACTTCATCGTCTCGATTTTTATATTTTGGGGTTAGTTAGTTAGTTAGTTAGTTAGTTAGTTAATTATCATTATTATTATTATTATTATTATTATTATTATTATTATCATTATTATTATTGTTGTTGTTGTTGTTCTTGTTGTTGTTGTTCTTGTTGTTGTTGTTGTTGTTATTATTATTATTATTATTATTATTATTATTATTATTATAATAATAATAATAATAATAATAATAATAATAATAATAATAATAATACCACTTTTACAGGTGTGGATACAGTCAACGGAAATGGAAGTATTCCCCTGCATAACCTATACATATCCAATAATGCTTCCTTACTCGCTGCGGTAAAGACTGCTGGAATTTTATCCACAGCTGCGACTAAGGATTTATCTGCACGGTAAGTGCGTCATCGGTACACAATTAATATAAATCACATTGGGAAACCTTTCTTAAAGAAAACAAATAACATTCACGAATAATTTTTTAAACTTGTTCAACCATGGAGATTCCATGGTACTTTTTTACATCAATTTGTATAATTTGCTGTTAATAATAATAATTGAAATTTGCAAATATAACTGTTATGGTTAATACTATTAATAAAATAAGCTTCATTTTCTTTCTTATTCATTGTTATTGCTAGCTATATATCCTTTAAATAAATGTCTCAAAATGGAGGCAACCTTTCTATGGCAATTCCTCTTGACATATCTAAGGCCTTTGATAGGGTATGGCATAAAGGTTTACTTCACAAGATCTCTAGCTATGGTATAGCTGGAAATGTCTTCTCAATTATTAAATCATTTCTTCCTTATAGGTTAATAAGAATAGTAGTTGATGGGCAGAAATCAGAAGCTCACAGTATTAATGCTGGAGTCCCTCAGGGGTTCATCCTGGGCCCAACTCTTTTCCTGATCTACATTAATGATCTTCCAAATCACATCCTTACATCATTTGTAGACATTTATGCTGATGACACTACAATCTATGGTAGCACATCTAAGACAGTAAACGTCCAAGTTCTCTCCGATTCTCTTTCCTCTGATCTTGAGTACGTGGTACAATGGGGAAAGGAGTGGCTGGTTACTTTTAATGCATCTAAAACCAAGCGTCTCTCTTTACATCATCAACGTTCTGATCCCCATCTGGCATCAATTGAAATGAATGGTTCTCGTCTTGAGGAGGCCTCGAGTTTTGACAAGCTTCTGAGCTTGACCTTTACTCCTGATCTTAAATGGAACTCGTACATCAAATCTGTTGCCAAGGCCGCTGGAAAAATGGTGGGATCTTTCTATCGATCCAGTAGATATCTCACTGCTGATGCAATTCTCTATCTATATAAGAGCCAGGAAAGTCCAAGGATGGAATACTGTTGCCACATTTGGGCAGGAGCTGTTAGAAAAGACTTGTCCTGACTTGAAAGAGTTCAAAATAGACTTCGTAGCCTCGTAGGAGTTGTCCTTTTCTTGATTAGCCGTTCCACTTGTTAACAAGTTTACCGAATTTCCATTTACTAACGATTACTATATTGTCCAATTTCTCCTATACACTCTTTAAACCTTATCCTCGAGTGGTCTTTTGGCCTTGATAAGTGGTGATGCCTATGTAAAAAGAAAATATAGACACCACAATTCTGCTTATTTATTTAAAATTGTAGCAATTTACTTTTTTCTTTTTTTTACACAGGCATCACCACATTATCAAGGCCAAGAGGCCACTCAAGGATAAGGGTTAAGGAGTGTAGTATAAATTGGACAATATAGTAATCAATTCCGTAAATTTGTTAACTTATATGGAACGGCTCATCAAGAACTTGTTTACGTTAGAATTGAAGACAAACATATTGTAGTCAACCGAAAGCAGGAAAACGGAAGACAATTCCACAGGCGTGCAGTTCTAAGAAAGAAGCTTTGTTCATGGAATCTACGTTTAGGTTTAGGCACAGATAAAGAGTGGGGAAAATTATTGATAGTGTTTACAGCTAGACGAGGGTTTCTTGTGAAAGTTAGGCGAGGGGGGACCATAGACTGAAGCTCAGTTAAACACTTTCCATTAAAATAACGATACATCAGAGACAAACTCGCAGCATCTCTTCTGTGAGATAGAGGTTGCAGGAAAGAGAAAAGGACAAATCCTACGAGTCTACGAAGTCTATCTTGAACTCTGTCAAGGCAGGACAAGTCCTTTCTAGCAGCTCCTGCCCAGATGTGGCAACAGTATTCCATCCTTAGATGTACCTGGCTCTTACATAGATAGAGAATTGCATCAGCAGTGAGATATCTACTGGATCGATAGAAAGGTCCCACCATTTTTCCAGCGACCTTGGCAACAGATTTGATGTATGTGTTCCATTTAAGATCAGGAGTAACAGTCAAGCCCAGAAGCTTGTCAAAACTCGAGGCCTCTTCAAGACGAGAACCATTCATTTCATTTTCTTTAATACGATGCTAATGCCCACGTTCGAATCTTTCGAAGGTTTAAAATAAATAAGAAAAATAAATAATAAAAAATTAATTGCTGGGAAGATTAATGGGTTCGGGACCTTGCAAGATGTTCTCAAAGCCTCAAATGGCCTGAGTAAGCCCAAGTCCACGATTACCAGCAAATACAACTCAAGATGAGAACAGTATTCAAATAAAACGAACTCTTTGTCATGTCTGAAACAAATAAGAGTATGTTTTTTAACAAATTCACTTCCATGTACAAAAGTGGATGCATGATTGAACACTTGCAAAAAAAGATGAAGTATTTGTTTTTGCTTATTTTGCTTTGTATTTCTTATATCAAAAAGTAATTGTTTCTTCTTAAACTACTTAGTGTTTTAGGGAAAACAAGAAACAACGATAAAAGCAGAAAAATGTTTTATTATGGTTTGTCTTTCCTGACAGAAAGAAGACAAGTTTGACGTGTTTCCATATTCTTATTGTTGTGATTCCTTTGTGCAAAGGAAAGAGCGAAGATTAATTAAGCAGCTGTTTTAGAATGAGGAATAAATATAATAATGTCTCAATTGAAAACAGTTGTTGTTGTTGTTGTTGTTGTTGTTGTTGTTGTTGTTGTTGTTGTTGTTGTTGTTGTTGTTGATGATGATGATGGTGGTGGTGGTGGTGGTGGTGGTGGTGAGGATGAGGATGATGATCGAAAGACTTTAATAACCGGTGCTATAAATCATAAGGAACCTACCACGGTCAGTTAATTCTACTACTCTCATGCTGTTTCTTATTTGGAGAATTGTTCTAATTTTTCTTGTTGTTGTTGTTTTCCAGCTTGAATCTGAGTCGAGAACTTGTGGATGTCCTGCCAAAAACCAAATCCATTCCTCGACCACAATTTAATTGTCCGTTCCTCGTCAGTCACCACTGCAACTCGACAGACAAATACCGCACAGCTGACGGGTCATGTAATAACCTGCAGAACCCTATTTGGGGGAGGGCTGGCACTCCCCAGATACGGTTTCTTTCACCGTTTTATGACGATGGTAATAAAATCTCTCTCTCCCTCTCTCTCTCCCCCCTCTCTCTCTCCCCTCTCTCTCTCTCTCTCTCTCTCTCTCTATATATATATATATATATATATATATATATATATATACATATATATATGTATATATATTCATATATGTATATATATGTATATATATATATATATAAATATATATATATATATATATATATATATATATATATATATATATATATATACTAGCAGAAGTACCCGTCCTTGACTGGGTTCAAAAACAGCCAACAGAAAATGGACTGTGATTGATGAAAGTATGATAGGTTATGAAAAGGAAGGGGTTGTAAAGAGATAGGTTTTGATACTCAAAAATTTTACCCTAAGCAAAATATGATGAAAGTAAAGATAATTTTCGCGAAAATATATGTTTATATCAACTTTGTTTCCATTCGTAGCCAAGAGTGACCAACAAAATGATGTTTCCTTACAAAGAGAAAATGTTATATATATAATAATAATATAAATATAGAAGAAATAAATGTTACCATAGTCAATAAAAGTTACTTGTTGTTGTTGTTGTTGTTGTTGTTGTTGTTGTTGTTGTTGTTGTTGTTGTTGAAGAAGAAGAAGAAGAAGAAGAAGAAGAAGAAGAAGAAGAAGAAGAAGAAGAAGAAATACTAGATATTCAGGGGTCCATTTTTATTTGATAGACAATATCATTATTTTGTGACCTCATCATTTTCTATGACGCCATCATATGCAAGTGACAGGCAAGTTGTTTATTAGCATATAGATTACGTTGCAACTTATCTGCATAGCGGGTGTGTGTGTGTGTGTGTGTGTGTGTGTGTGTGTGTGTGTGTGTGTGTGTGTGTGTGTGTGTGTGTGTGCTTTGTAGTGTTCGATCGCTTTACAAGAAAAAAAAATGGCGACTCGCAGTTGCTTTTGTACTTGACGATCACGCGTGAGTAACGTAAACTCTCGCTGTTTCTATACGAATGAGACTATACCAAGCGCATAAAAGTAACCGTGAAGAGAACGGGAGGTTGAGTTGAAAGAAGGCGTGTTACGGAGACGGACACGTGCGACAGACTGTTTTTTTTTTAATTTGAGGGGGGGTCAACACTTATCAAGGCATGAAGGTCAGTCGGGGATAAGGGTTAATGAATGCAAGGTTGTAATGAACTAGTCGTTAATGGTGCAAATTGGGTGGAATTTGATTATTTATGAGGGAGACTTAACAGGAACTTATTTACATTAGATGTTGTATTTTGCCTGGAAGCATGTCAGCAGAGAGAACGGGAGGTTGAGTTGGGAGCAGGTGTGTTACGGAGACGGACATGTGTGACAGACTATTTAAGTTTATTAGAAAAACCGTGAGCAGAAAAGATCACAGAACTTTATTGGAACTGAATTTCGAACTAGAATAATTGATTAGGATTGTGGGAAGAGGCATAAAAGAAAAGAGTTATTTCCATTTGTTTTATTTTGTTTTTTGTTTTTTTATTTTGTTTTTTGTTTGTTTGTTTGTTTGTTTTGTTTTTTTTTGTTTTTGCTTTTTTTGCTTTTGTCGGAAGAAGCATAAAAGAAAAGAGTTATTTTCATTTGTTTTATCTTTATTTTATTTTATTTATTTATTTATTTATTTATTTATTTAAACATTGCTTACTGTTAAATTTTCAGGTTTTTCTTCACCACGTACTATAGCCGTCTCTGGTAAACCGTTGCCCAGTGCTCGGTTGGTGAGTACCTCAGTCCATCAACCAGACTCAAACAATACACTTCACCGAAATGTGTCGCACATGGTCATGCAGTGGGGCCAGTTTATTGATCATGATATTACCAGCACTCCTATAGAAACAGGTAGGTTGTTTTGTAGAGTGCCAGCTATATAATTTACGTGATTGAAAATAAAAGAAACTGGTTGTCGCCGAGAGGTTAGTTTTTATTTATTTATATAAATTTTATGATCCCGAGTTGAACATTGGTTAGACTGTAGCAATGTACTAAAAACAGATATGTGATCACATGGTTTGAATAGAAAGTGTTATAGAAAACGTTGTCAGAACGTGGAATTACATGGGATGGTGACATACAATCAATTAGTGGTTTCGATCTTTCTATTCGTCGCGCTTGTCGGTGATTTGGAACGAAGATAACTGAATAAATGACTAATGTCTTCTATTAAATTTGAGTCAACTTATTCCTTTTGAAAATATAAACGATTAGCTAAAATTACATAAGCGTATCCGAGGCATGAATAACAATTTGTGAATTTTCATTTTTATTTTAAAATATACAATTTTAATTGCAAATGGCATACCCTACGCCAGCCAGTACCGCGTAGAAGTGCATTCAAGACATGAATAACAATTTGTGAATTTTTATTTTCCTTGAAAATGTAAAGTTTTAATTGAAAATGGTTTCCCTCTATGCCTGACAATATCACGTAGAAGTGAATTCAAGGTCTGAAAAAAAACTGTGTGAACTTTACTTTCTGCAACAACTTGAGAATGCAACAACTTGGTATTTTTCTAATCTATCGTTTATTCCGTGACAGGGTTTCGACTGTCATCCATCCATGGTTACTTCGTCGCAAAATATTCACAGCAAGAACTCGTTTTATTTCCTCATTGCAAAGAAATCGCATGTATTCTTAAAGTAGAACGGAATTTCTATTAACAGAGTTTCTTTGCAAAAAGATCCAATCTATTAAACGCATTACCACGGTACTGTTTTTCTGCAGACTGCAATATAGTCATCTTTAAATCTAACGGCAACAATTCCTATGAAAAATCGTGTCAGTGAGGTCATTATTACAGGATAATAAGGTTTCACTAAGAAAATAAAAATCAAATTAAAAAGAAAAACAGGTTTTCTTCAAAATGTATGGCCCAAATGCGACATCATTTTTTTAACATTAATCTCTTCGGTGATCAGGAGATCCTATTTATTAAAAAGAAGGATATAAGGTAATAACAAACTACGAATATAAAATAACACACTACGAATATAAAATTGGCGTATCTATTTACTAATAATTTAACGTGGTATGTTATCGCCTTCTTTCCTCCTTTTTAATAAGTAAGATCTCCCCATCAAATTAAAATCTGGTAAGCGTGACACAGGTAAATACATAAGTACGTACGTTAAAGTACTACAGTATATATATATATATATATATATATATATATATATATATATATATATATATAGTGGATTCTCTCATAAGCCCGACGAATCCGATCATGGATGAAACGCGGAATATTCTGTGTAATTTAATTGCCATATATATTTTTATAACTTACTGCCAAGCTCTACCTATGTATTGAGCACTGTTGAAGTAAATACTTAAAGTTTACACATAAAATAATACTTTCGCATATTAATTTATATGATTAAATGAAGTAGTCATATATATATATATATATATATATATATATATATATATATATACTAGACTACCCGTGACTCATTGGGTCAGTATGTTATATTAGCTATGGAATTAATGTATGAGCGTGACACTTGTGACGTAAAGAAAATACTTGTTTGTGACATAACAGAAACATTTCTATGAAAGTATATTTAAATGAAAAAAGAATATAGATAGATTTCTATGAGTTATTCTCTTCGTAATTGTTTATTTTTGAAAAAGAAAATTAAAAGCATTAAATTATAAGTAGTTGCCATACTTATAGGGAAATGTGCACATATTTTCGGGGTTATTTATTTATGTTGGTAGTGTAGAAGAAAATGTATGAATGTTTTTTAAGAAACGTGTATTAAAAAATGAAGAATATTTTGTTTTAAATGAAGGCGGTGAGTAAATCGCCGTTGTAGAATGTTCTTATGGTTGTCAACGGGTTAAAGTAGATTTATTTGTAAGAAAATTGCGTTAAAATAACTTAAACGTAATACGGAAATGAACGATGTAAAAAACGTTCATAAAGTATCAACAATTGTTTATTTGGATAATTTAACCGCGAGAAAAAACAATTGGGACGCTGAAAACGTACACAGTAAAACAATACGTACACAGTAGAACAATACGTTTTATTGTTGCATTGATTATTTGCTTATGTACGCATGCGCAACCTGAAGTCGTAAACTGGATGTTGAGTTACAACACCTGTTAGAAGGTCATTTCAGTTTTATAATTATATGTATATAGATATATGTAAATATATATATGTATATGTATGTATATATATAATCTCCAATTCCAACTTTATATATATATATATATATATATATATATATATATATATATATATATATATATATATACATATATAACCTCTAATTCCAACGTGGTACGTACGGTTATAATGATATATTTTGTCTGATCACTTCTATACTCTATCATTTTAGCGTGACTTTTTGAAATGTTCCTCTCTAATTAAATATCTATCTTATTTTTCATGGTGTCGATTTTCCTAATTGTTAGAACTGTGAGCAGAAATATTTTTATTGATCTTTGAAGTAAAAATTGACAAATAAATATTATGACTTATTTGCAGGTCATGAAAATTCGGATATTTCGTGTTGCATTAACAATGCTTCCGAGGAAATTCGCCAACGCTCTACAAAACGGTAACTATGACAATGTGTTGGTCTTGTCTTTGAAATGTTAATTACTATAATGATTTATTAAGTTTATTTGGATATAAACTTATTTAATCTACAAATTCTATTAAAAATCAAATATATAAAAGGCTATATGTCTGTCTGTCTGTCCGTCCGTCTGTTTGTCTGTCTGTCTCCATATTTTCACACTCTATGACTTCCGAAACTAAAAGTCGCAGATGATTGGATTTTTATGAACCGTTCTTTTATGGGCATTTAACAGGTTAAAATACTTTTAAAGGGGTCAAAAATTGGTCAAAATTGAAATAAAGATCGTTGTATATTTTGTACATTTATCTTAGTTTATTTTTTATTTTTTATTTTTAACGAGATCATATGTGTGTCGCCCTTCACTCTCACTAGTTATATATATATATATATATATATATATATATATATATATATATATATATATATATGAGCACTTTCATTTGAACAAAGTCGGTAAATTTAGCTCATATGCGCATATCATCTGATAATGATTAGATCGCTCTGACAGACGTTGAAAACATTTAAAAATAAATGTTTGAATTTCAACCATGTTCCTCGCGGTTAATGGTGGCCGAATGGATTAAGTCCTTGGTAATGGCGTCAAAGATGTTGCCGGGTTCGAATCTATTGACCGGTGTTAATCGCGACACCCTGCACTGATGATTCCCGAAAAGAATGAAACACTAGTGCATGTATGTATTTAATAATCTGTACTCCTATAAATTCGTTTTCCTTTCGTACGTATTGCTACTCATATTAAAAACCCTCTTTTCTATTAGTATTTATTTGCTTTCCCGCAAAATGTGACACGAGGTCGTTTTTAATGTGGGGTTAAACCAGCTCCCCGAAAAAAAGGGAAAATGGGCACTCTGGTTGGGTCCAAAAATAGTAATTGTCCCAGTATAGAGGGTTTCCCCTCCATTGACTGGGACTAATTACCTTAAGTGTAGTATCTGCAGAACAGATACTACACTATGATCTCAGCCCGAAGGCCAAGAACAACAGAAAAGAAGGTATATATTTGCTCCCCCACCGAGCAAATTAGGCATAATGTGAGGAGTGAAGGGGAAATGGGGACCAACTCCCCGGGGAGTAGGGGAGCTGGATAGTGACAATTGGTATGAAGGGTTGCCCCTACATTGACCAAGGTCTTATATGTGGGGTTTCCCCCACATATGGTCTTTGCTTGTAGTATCTGCCGGAACAGATACTACACTTTGATACCGGCCCGAAGGCCAAGAAAAACAGGGTATTTATTTGCTCATCCACCGATGGCCGATTTTTAATGTGAGGAGTGAAGGGGGAAATGGGGATCAACTCCCCGGGGGGTAGGGGAGCTGGATAGTGACAATTGGTATGAAGGGTTGCCCCTACATTGACCAAGGTCTTATATGTGGGGTTGCCCCCACATATGGTCTTTGCTAGCAGTATCTGCTCGAACAGATACTACACTTTGATCCCAGCCCGAAGGCCAAGAACAACAGACAAAAGGCAAGCCTCTTTTCTATTTATATATTTATTTAAGAAGAAAGATCACAAATTTTACAGAATTTTAGGGTTAAAATTATATAAAACAGGCAACTAATTCTTTTTTCTTCTTTTTTAGGCTGGCTTGTTTTCCAATTCAAATTCCAGAAAACGACAGACATTTTAAAAGTAAATGCTTGAATTTTGTCCGTTCATTGCCGACTCCGAATGTCAATTGTACTTTTGGTAAGTCCAAAATTATTCTTTTTGAGTTGAAAGCCATTTTACTTTAATACAGAATATACATATTGCTCCAAACAAAAAACTAATATAGAGAAGCTTTGAATTGTAAAAGTTTGTAAACTAAGACAAACAGAACAGCTTCCGGTAGGTAGCCAATCCGAAGAAGTCTTGAACTGTAAAGCTTGCAGACGAAGACGAAGTTCTTTCCTGTGTGAAGCCGAAAAGTTAGATGCAGTAATTCTTAAGAGATTCAGTATATTTATACACGGTTTCTGATTGGTTGATAGGAGAGCGCGGCTCCATTTGATTGTTCAGTTCTGATCACTCTTATATATAAATAAAACCTTCCAGTTTTTTGTAATCATATATTCCTATTATTTTAATGTTGAAGGATAAGTCTCCTTGCTGCTTTGGTTGCTTGGAGACTTGGGTAGAAGGATTAGTCAAGAGTCCGTTCTTGACAATTAGCCCGACAGGTAACGGGTCATTTCATTGTTTCAGTACCTGTCGGACTGAGGTACGCCACCTAGGTATTGCCTAGAAGATTCACCCTCCTCAACCTTGCCACCCGGCTTTTGAGTGAGGCAAGTTTATTGTTTGTTGCCTGAGGCACCGCTAACGGAGAATGCTAACGGAGATGCTCAAGCAATTTTGATAGATCAGAGTGCTACTTCTTTTAGGGCGCTGGCTTGACATCCCCACCTTGCGACCTAGTGTTACATCTTGCTGAGATGGGCAAAAAGTAAATCACTACCCTCTTCATTATATAAAAAAATATTGCACAATTCTTGTCGTCGTCATCATAATCAGCAGCAGCAGCAGTCCCGCTATTTGGATAAGTATTGGGATGCCAAAATTCACCTGGTGTGATTTAAAAAAAAAAAAGATTGTTTCTACATTACGACCTGTTCAGTTCGGTTCCAAAAACTCGACTTCTCTGCCTTCTCGACTTTTGCCTCTTCATGAAAAAAATGTAAGAGTGAAATAGTAAGAGCCAAGAGAACGTATATCGAAATGGACAGGAAATGCATCAAGTCACAGAAATTAGGAACTTGCGATTTCTGAAAAATTTATAATAGTTTAGCGAGTAATGGACAAGCAGCAATTACCCCATAGCAGTTATGTTGATAAATAAATATTTCCTTAAACAAAATAATGTGAAATTTTGTTTTTGGCTAATATTGTTGCTGGATATGTTCTTTATTTCATATAAATAGAAATATTAAGTTAGAATATTGTTGTCTTACCGAAAATATCCATTTTAAGACACTTGCAATAAAGTGATACATACTTAAAATTACCAGAAAATAGAAAAATTATCATAATTTTCATAATATTTGTTCAAATTCCACAAAAATCAGGAAAATAAGGCACCTTGTTATGCTCTTCCAGTGTAACAAATTTCACTTCTCTGCGTTTCATAGCAATTTCAAAATTTAAAAAGTATTGACCTGAAATAAAACGATACATAAGGCTTATATGTTGTTGGGAAAATATTTTCTCTTAAAAACATATTTAGGATGATATGTGCTGACAAAAATCAGCTGATAATGCCACAAAAATGTAATCGATTTTGTAACAAGGTCTGATTTTTTTTTAATTGACTTAACACAAAAACTTGATGGAGAAAAACGAACGACATTTTTTGATTTAGCAGTGCAAAAATATCCTAAATGCAGAAATCCAGAAAACCTTCAAAAAGTAAAAATTGTTGCTCTGTGGATTATTATTGTTGATTTAAACAGAAACGATTTCAGCCAATTTATTTCTACATATTTGTGTTTTCCCGCCAACAAACATGAATTTATCACATTATTTCAAGAGCTTTACTACGTACGTATGTCTTTGTCAATTTTCCGTCTTTGTCCAATGAACATAATTCTTCGTCAGACTCTTTGGTTATCCTTTAATTATGAAATATCTAACACGAAATACTTCGAGAATCGAGTCCAATTGACATGGTTTCTGTGTTTTGCTGGAAAGTCTATGGAGGGGGAAGTGACCTAAAAGGCAGCCTCCCGTACTTATACATGCCCGTATGGGTGTTAATTGTTATTAGTGTCGAACAGTTTACATTAGCTTGTATTTTTAAGTATGCTCAAGTCAATCTTTAAGAAAGTCTTTGAACTACGAGGTTTTAAAAAATGGTCTTGTTTGGATTTTAATATAAAAATAGTTTTCTTTCGAAATATTCTGTTTCATTTCATTTCCTACGGTCACATCAAAAATAGGGTTCTCCTGTAGTAGACTACTTTTGCTTTTTCTAACTCACATGCCCCTATTTTGAATTCGTAGCAATGGGCCAATATCAGTTGATCTTTTTCAAGCAAAACGGCCATTAACAATGTTTTCTTTTAATGTTCGTTTAACATATTCCAAATTGATATTAATTATTACATAATTAAAATATATAAATTTGAAAAATCATTCAATCAAAGTTAAAATGCCATTTTTTGTTCGATTACCAAATTTTAAAAGCTATTTTTTCATAGTATTTTCAAGTTAAATTCAGGGTTTTACGTTATTTTTATTAAATTGTTAGGTAATTTGCTAGAATAACTTTAAATTTGGCAATCAAGTAAAAAATAGAATTTTCTCTTGATTAAATAATTCGAAATAAGAAAAATGAGTTTTTTATTTAATAATTTTAATTTATATCAGTTTGAAATATGTTAAACATTTTTTTAAAAAATCATTGTTAATGACCGTTTTGATAGAAAAAAACGTTCACTGATGTCGGCCCGCTGCTACGAATTCGAAGTAAGAGCATGTGAGCGAAAAAAAGCGAAAGTAGTCCAGGGAGACATCTCCTAAAGGCGAACCAAAGATCGATACATTCATTTTAAAATTACCCAAATATTAATGTTTATCTATCTATATGATGAACTAGCTGATAGACCGGTCGTACAATTCGTTTAAACATGATATTTTTATTTGTGCAGATTGCGTATGTATTATTATAGAATCAATCCTTTATTGATTATCATATATTACGAGGAATAATTTACCCAGTGGATTAATTCGCAAAAAAAAATTAAAAATTAAAAATTCATAATGATAATGTCGTTCGTTAAATTCCGTTTATATTTTTTTACAAGACCATGTCGGCTGATATTTTTTTTTTTTTTTTTATTACATTTTCACCCCAAACAAGGCAAATTGCCACTTTGGTGTAGGGGGCTACTATCAGGGGCAACAACTACTGGGGTACTATGTAGGGATTTGGGCAGCAAGGTGTCGGTTCACGTTACACTTGAACTTCTGCATGTCAGTACTGTTGGGGAAGTAGGGACCTGGAATGGAATTCCAGAGTCTTGCGGTTCTGGGGAAGAAACTATTGGAGTAAAAAGATCTTTTACATCTAGGGACCTCTACAGTGTGGGGGTGGGATCTAGTAGCCTGTCGGGTTTGTCGAGGGTGCTCGCGTCGTGGGGGCACAAGTGATTGCAGTTCGTCAGAGCATTCACCACTAAAATACTTGTAGAAAAGGCAGAGGGATGCAACATTTCGTCGATGGGACAGAGGCTGAAGCTTAGATGCCAGTTCAGGGCCTATCAGGTTTGCGACTCTCTTTTGAACCTTGTCAAGGAGCGAGAGACTAGTAGCAGATGCACCAGCCCAGATGTGGCAGCAATACTCCATACATGAGCGAATGGTGGCCTTATAGAGGTACAGGATACTTTCGGGTGTTAGTAGTTTTCTAGCACGGTAGAGAGAGCCTACCTTTCTTGCGGCGGCCCTGGCAATGCCTTCAATGTAATTGTTCCAACTCATGTTTCCTGTGAACGTTAGGCCAAGGAGTTTGAAAGATGGACTCTCAGATAAAGAGTCGTTGGCCATTGCTATGGGTGGTAGAGAGGGTTTCTTGTAATTATTGAATGAAACTAGTTTAGTCTTGGCAGCATTGAACGCGACCAACCACTTTTGTCCCCATTCCACTACAGATTGGAGGTCTTCCTCTAGTGTTTCTGCCATTTCTTTAGAAATGTGTTCATTCGTCTTCCTGTCGTGTCTGCCATAGAGTGTAGTGTCATCAGCATATATACCCATCTCAGAGGCAATGTTGTCGGGGAGGTCATTTATGAATATCAGGAACAATAGAGGTCCAAGGATAGAACCCTGGGGCACTCCCGCATTTATATCATATTGTTTAGATGTGCGACCGTCGAGGACTACCTGGATTTTTCTCTTATCTAAGAAGGATTTAATTATGTTAAGTATTCTACCAGTGATACCGTATGATCTGATTTTACTGAGGAGACCCTCATGCCATACCCTGTCAAAAGCCTTAGATATATCTAGAGCTACCGCTCTGCCTTCCCCCGCTTTGTCCAGTGAATGGTATATACGTTCAGAGATCACAGTGAGGATGTCTGCTGTGGAACGGGCTTGTCTAAATCCATATTGTTTGTCAGTCAGTAGTTTAGCATCTGTAAGATGATGGACTAGAGCATGGTTAATTATGGTCTCAAATATTTTGGCAAAAAGTGGGAGGAGGCTAATGGGGCGATAATTTGATGGGTCTGTCCTTTCGCCAGAATTCTTGAATACTGGTACAACAGAAGCAGTTTTCCAACAGCCCGGAAAGCAAGCTTCATTAAGACATTTGTTGTAGAGTTTGGAGAGAACTGGAGCTACTTCGGCTGAGCACTTTTTTAATAGCACAGCTGGGATAAGATCGGGTCCACATGCTTTTGAGGTATCAAGGTTTTTTATGATAGCATGCACCTGAGCAAGGGTGGTTTTCAGATCGTCTAGTGTGGCGTCTGTCCGCATAGGAAAGTCAGGTAGGGGGTGGTTGGAAGGGTCCAGTGTGGAGTTTGAGGCAAACCGACTGGCAAGCATGTTAGCCTTGTCGGTTGCTGAGGAGACAACCTCGTGATTGTTGGTTAGTGGGGGAATTGTTGATTGCCCATCATTTACTACACTGTTGTAGATTTTCCAGAAGTCTCGAGTTCCTAGTTTTTGTGCTTCGATGCGTTTTTTAGTGGTTTCCGTAAATTATCTCTTAGCTGTCGCTATTTCTTTCTTAACGTTATTTCTAGCTTCTATATACTTCAGTCTGTTTGAACTGGACTTATGTCGGTTAAACCTACGGTATGCATGCTGCTTTTGAGTAATGGCAGTTGCACAAGTCGACGTAAACCATTGGGGAGAGTGGGGCTTACTATAAAATTTCCGCATGGGAACATGCGCTTCGATTGCAGCCCTGAACCAGTCAGTGGTCTCGTTTGCACATTGTTCAGCAGGGAGAGAGAAAATATTTTTCCATGGAGCATCTCTAATTAGTTCCCTGATGGCTTCCCAGTCAGCCTTATTATAATATCTCGTTGTTTTGAGCACTGGCTCTTCAGTTTTGGGTCTAGAGTTTAGGGCGATTTCAACCATTATCACTGCATGATCAGCGTTCCCAAGTGGGCTGTGGGCCTTCGTTATGCAGTCATCGGGAACTGTGGTCAAAAACAGATCTAGAAGTGATGCGTGTTGTTCTTCCTGGTCAGGGAAACGGGTTGGAAACGTAACCATTTGTGATAGGGAGTGAGATATAGCGAAGCTATGGGTTGTGCTGCCCGCTGCATCTGTGTGAGTAGAGAATCCAAGCCAGTTTTTGTGATGGACATTAAAGTCACCAAATACATGTACTTGGGCGCTAGTGTCGAAGGAGAGTGCTGTGTCTATGCTGTCAGATACTTTGTTTATTATGGTGCAGTCTTGGGTCGAGGGAGAGCGGTAGAGAAAGTAAAAGTAGCTAATGTTGTGTTGCATGATTAGTCTAAAGCACATAAAGGCTTGATCATCCGTTTCTAGGTTTGTTTCTCTAGTCAAGGGAAGGGTATTACGAATGTAAACTCCAAGTCCGTGCATATGTCTGTCAGAGTCCTTACGGCAGAGTGGGAGATATCCAGGCATGTTAAAGTGGTTAGAGGGAATGGAGGAGTGTAGGTTAGTCTCACTTAGTGCTAAGATATCCGGGGTATTTGTTAAGAGAAATGCTTCAACATCAGCTAAGTTAGTTCTAAGCCCACGGATATTTGTGAATGAGAGCCTCAAGGGAGGAGGCAAGTTGAATTTGTTTGTCCCTAATCCTGGTTTAAGCTTATTTTTAGATTGTACTGTCGTCATATTTTTTTAAGAGTTTCGGTAAGGGGGAGCTAAACAAGAGGTTATGCGGAGCTTCAGACATGCATCACAAGTAGACCATCAGCTGACCTTTCTCCAATTAGGATTGTGGCCTCAGGAAAGCCCACCGGGGATGAGTGCAGGGTCCCTTTCCATGCGCGTCATGGCACTGCAAACAACCCGATATTATTCAACTGTTGATGGAGCAGCCGCTCTAAGCGCTACCAAAGAGTTAGGGCTCCTGTACTACCAGTCGGGAACAGCAGCCAGGAACTGTCAATCCGGTACCCTCAACCCTTTAGAAGAAGGTCAACCCAATCTAATCGCTCAGGCATATCTTATACTCAAGCACTCCCAAATGTTCAGTTTTAGGGGTGGGGCATGCTGGGAATGGGGAAGAACGGCGTTCATTGCCCTAGCCAGGAAACAAGATCTACCGCTGGGTGTTTCTGTCGAATCACTGAGATAGTGTCTCTGCGCTTGACTAATAGGCAAAGAAGGAGTATGGAAGCCGGGCGATAGACAGAGCCTATCTACTCCTTAAGCAATTTAGGTATTGCAAACCGGTGAATTTGTTTGAGTCACCAGCTCTAGGAAGGTAGTCATCCAAGACTGAAGAGGCCTCTCTCCCCTTTGGTTTAGTTTCAGAGTTTTCCTTCTCCTAGACGGATGATCTGGGAAGACCTACTGGGTCCGTCAGCCCTGAGAGGGTTTTCTCCGCGCCTAGGTTCTAATCCAGGTATTTCTGCGACCCCGCGTTGTTAGTGTTACTCGGTTAGTTTGTGGGGGATTATATATCTCTACTGATTAGTTACACTCCTCAAAGTGATTTAGGGACATGCTATTTACTTGTTAATGGATAAAGGGGGTGGTTGAAGTTCATGCAGTGTAAGCGTCTATGTTTGTAAGAGGGCTTGTTAGGGAGGAGATAATGTGATTTTAGTCTTACTCTTTTTTTTTTATTTTATTAATGTTAGCTTAGGTCTAGTATAGTGTTACAGTATGAGTAGGTATTAAGAATTGAGCTACGAGTTGTGCCCGAGCTATTTTAGATGATAGGAGGGTTAAGATGTAAGTGCAATATAGCATGGATAAGACAGCAAGTTTTGAGTCATGCGTAATTAGGTGAGTAGATATATGGGCAGGTTTTCAGTAGGTGCGAATAGAGTTGAAGTTGTAGGTATTTTTAGTAAGAGTCATGGGGCGTTTTGCATAACAAGGAGTGTCGTTTCAATAACGTAATTAATCGTTGCAAAACTCGAGGAGACAGTTGTGTAGTGCATATCGCTTTGTTTCTGGGTACTTTGGCTGTTAAGTACCTGCCTTTGTGTGCATAGGTTGTTAAGTCCCTTACTGGATAGGAATGAGCTGTAATGCATGCCTTAGAGGTAGAAATGTATAGATGTTTAGTGATGGCTATTAAAACAGTTTGCATGTGAGGGATTAGGGGCTGGAAGTTAGCGATTCCACTACAGATGCGGAGCAATGTGGGAGTTTAGTGGCGGATAGGTTGGAAGGAGTAGATTGTTAGCGTTCAAGAGAAGAGGGGTTATTTATTTACAGATGGATTTCCATTAGGATTTTTTAGTTACAGGTAAGGTTTAGTTTGAAGAAGGGAGGAAATTTTTTTTTTTTATGCATGCAGGTAAGACAAACGCAATCGTCTTGGAGGTAAAATGTATAAGATTTCGTAGCTAGCTATTAGGTTTTTCCCTCCCAGTTATAGGGACAGCTAGTTCGTTGGGATTTGGAATTGTAGTCATTAAGGTCAGGCGCAGAGTGTTGCATCTACTCAGAAAATTAGCTTTAGTATCACAGCTGGGATTATGTATATTGCAGTTACAAATATAGTGCCAGTCAAATTATGAGCCACGTGCAGTGGTTTGGTATGGTATGGGTATAATGGAGGACACTTAAATACAAGCAAGCGTACGGTGATTGCATATATTAAGTATACTACTTAAATAAAGTTCTTCTGTCTTCTATAGTAGAAAGAAAGGTGGTCCTAGCTCTTCTATATTCTTGCATAGGCTATTCGTTATCGAGTAGAGTTCTTCTGACCATAAAAACGGCTCGCGTGGGACTAAGTGTTAGAGACCATGTTTACGCATATGTAATTAAAATGCATTAAATAAATACATTTAAAGAGAAGGTATACACAGTTGGTAAAAGCAAAAAGAGAAATAAATAAACAAAGTGAATAAATAAATAAAAAATAAAGTAATAGAAGAAACGACTCGCATGGAAGCAAAGAGTTAAAGACAATATATATATGCGCATATAGTTAAAATACATTAGTCAAAATTAAGAAAAAAAAAAAAAAAAAAAAAGCAGTTGCCATTTTGGTAATATTAGGATTTGTTAAATTAACTTAGCTTATATTGTTTGAGCTTGACGATGAATGCCCTGGAAAAGTCGCTTCTGATTAATGTTTAGTTTTAACATATGCAAACGAAGAAACGATTTGCGGCGATTTTAAATGGTACCTCTTCTTTTATTGTAAATTAAATTCATTAAAAAGAAAAAATTAAAATAAAATCGTGAGGTACATCGGGCTACAACAGGGGATCATTTGATCTGTAGTCGAATGTTTTATCACTCAGCTACATCTCCAGACTATAATAAATTGGTTATTTCTATTGTTTGTTTGTTTTAAGAAAAAATGATTTGCTGAAATTTTTTTTATCTCCCTTGGGCGGTGTAACGTAAAAATTAGTCTTTTTATCTATAAAAGAGAGAGACTATTTCTAAGATCAGATTTTTCGATTTTTGATACTTATCTGACGGATTTCTGTACAAAACATATCTAAGAACACTACCAGACATATAAATTAGTTTTGTGTGAAATTTGTAAAAGATTAGCTCAGCTGTTTTGGAATCTGTGAGGGTGGAACTCACACACACAAAGTGACTTTTATATAATAGATAGATAGATAGATAGATAGATAGATAAAATGCTTGTCTTGTGTTCAAAGTTATAAATGAAATTATGTTATTTTAAATTAATATTTCAAGTTTCTCAAGTAATAAAATTTGCCGCAACACCTCGACAAAGGTCATACATTAAAGTCTGTTTTACTTTATTTCCAGGTTACCGTGAACAACTCAACAAAATATCATCTTTCATTGACGGAGGAACTGTTTATGGTAACAGCATAAAAGAACAATCTCAACTTAGAAGCCATGTTAAAGGTAGACTATTTGAAATAATTATGTGTACATTGAAAGAAGAGCCAGTCATTGTTTTGATCAATAATGATATCTATATATAAAAACGGCATAATCCGGTTGACACACGGGTTCCCCCTGGATCACCGGAGTTAAGCAACGTTGAACCTGTTCAGTACCAAATGGGTGACCATTTGTTACTGAACAGGTGCTGTATGTGCTCTCTGCTTATCTCGGCATTGTTTCCAGTCGTCCTGGGCTTCTCTTTGCCACTTGACTCAAACAGTGCCGATTCAGGAGAGGTGTGGTTTGGTGATTGCTAAGAATCCAACGGTTCCAGGTTCGCGCTCTCGTTCGGCAACCGTTTCCTTGCAGCAGGTGCATACAAGTTGTGGCTACTTGTATCTCGGTCTTTCCGCACCATTTTAGCGAAATGTTACCCCATTTCGACAAAATGGAAGCGATTTTTACTATTGAAAAGTTTACATTATTTTCATCTGGTTTTTAAACTTTAAAATACTCTAGTGTTTTCCCCTGATACGTACAATATTTTATTTTGATAATTAGATTTGACTGTTAGTGGGGCTTTTCGCTAGTCTTTAAGTACCTTTTAGGTCCCAATTGCAATTTTATGAATATTTCGTGTTATAGCGATCAAAAGCTAAAGGGGAAATAACTCTAATGAAGGAAGTAAGAGTTATTGATGATGAGAGACCCTGGGGAGAGTGGACAAGATGGCGGCTGCGCTAACACGTGCATATCGTGCTGTAAATATAGTTTGTGTTTCGACTGTGATAAATAGTATTTAACCTAAAATTAGCTTGTTACTTTTTATTAAAATCTTCCATGATTCCGACAACCCAACATTTGGCATGAAATATCTTTCGTCCTTCTGATAAATTGTGAGTCAACTGTACCAACTCAAATTAATCGTCAGTACTATAGAATTCTAGAGAAACATATGAAAATATTGTCTTATTCGGAAATTGTTATGACGTTTGGTTTAGTAATTTATTTTTATTTGGATTCGTTTTCATTTTTCAGGTCAGATGAAAAAATCGTTTCCTAATCTTCTGCCTAAAGATTCTGAGGACACCTGTATTCCAACTCCGACTACTCATTGTTTTAAAGCGGGTGAGAATTTGTTCTTTTTCTTTTGAAAGATGCAAAAAGATTAATCATGAATCTACATATATAAGCGGTACATTCTCAGCTTGTTTGTCTGTATTTAATTTTTTAAGGGAGATAATTACCTGAAAACTTCCAGCGTTAAATGGTCCTGATACTGTGGAAACAGATATTACATTTGAATTTTGCCAAAAAGCCCAAAGAGCATATTTTTAAATAAGTCACTTAACTTTTATTTTATGCATACCAATAGTATTGTGTGGTCTGCGTGTAGGTTTTTCATTCATAAAAAAGAAAATACCTTTTACTTTTAATGTCATGTCAATGATATGTGAGGTCGGTCCTTGCAGGGAAGGTCGAGTTTTTTATAAATAAAGTTAATTTCCAGTACGTACAAAAAAATACGTACGGGCTAAAAAAATAGAATCTTATAATAACTGATAATAAAATGAAAGGAAATAATCTATTTCATTTTTAACAGACACAAATATATTCCATTTGTTTTTAATATTTTATGGCTATGTTTAAATTTATTAATAATATGTTTAAATTTATTAATAATATGTTTAAATTAATTTATATGTTTAAATTAATTTATTATATGTTTAAATTACTTTATAATATGTTTAAATTAATTTATTATATGTTTAAATTAATTTATAATATGTTTAAATTAATTTTATTAATAATATACTCTTTTTTAATGCGAATTTATCAAAAAGTTCAATAATTTCATTATTCTTATATTATCTAAATTAGCGCCACAGTTATTTTCATTTATCACCATTGTGTTGCTATTAAAACGTAATTTTGTAGTTTCAATCAATAATACAACGTATTGTTTGTGTGTAGAAGCCCAAGTATAGGTATTTCTATGCATAATTTTTTTATTTTTTTCAAGCATGTTATACTGAATTAATGTTTGGTGCTATTTATTTATAATTTCATTTCTCTAGTTTCCTATGTAAATATATGAAATAGTTTTGTCAATATTAACAATAACTAAGTACGTGGTTCAATTTTTAAAAAAATCATAAATAAACAAAACTTTTTTTTTAGAATAGTTATCATCATCAACAACAGGGGTTTTATCACTAAATGAGGAACCCTTCCCCGGACTTTAATCATCTAACTCTGTCCTGAGCTATTCGCTGTCATGTGGGACCCGTGTGCTATATCAGGTCGTCTCTCCCTCTCGTTCTTCGTCTTCCCTTTGGCCTCTTATTTTCACGAGGTGTCCATGCGATTGTCCTGTGTTATAATAAACTAGTATTCAAGGGAGATAATTTTAATGAAAAATATTTTTTTAAATTAAAATAGATTTATATTAACGATGAAATGTAAGTCATCTAACATATAAACGGCGACATGTATGTCTGTCTGTCTTCTGTCTGTCTGCTGTCTGTCTCCATAAAATCTTTTTTTCTTTTTTTTCTTTTTTTTTTGCTTTTGATATCACGACTCTATAATAATATATACGAAACTGGACAAATTATAATAAGATATTTAAGCGTATTTTACACCCGAGCAAAGCTCTTCCCCTCACGCTAGTAATTTAAAAACGAATATTTGGAGCTAGTTTAATAATCAGGTGAGTAGTTTTTTTTGTTTTGTATGTTTTTTTATGTGACTTTTTTGTCATTTCATGTTAGTATTATTATAAAGAATTGTTAATTGTTATCTTCTGCACTTTTGTAGGTGATAATCGAGTCAATGAACAAATGGGCCTCGTCAGTATCCACACTCTATTTTTCCGGAATCATAACAGAATTGCTCGCCACTTAAACAACATGACCCTCGCGAGCGACGAGAAAATATTCCAAGAGACCAAACGAATAGTCGCGGCGATCATACAACACATCCACTACAATGAATTTCTGCCGACCATTCTTAACACGAGGATTATGAAGTCTTTCGATCTTGTTAGTCCTTCGAGTGGTTTCAATGATGTCTATAACAGTATGGTTGACCCGAGCATTCGAAACGCCTTTTCGACTGCGGCGTTCCGTTTCGGCCATTCTATGGTCCGGTCATTTTTTACGAAGCTTTCACCTAATTTCCACACCTCCTTCGGACCGCCTACATTATTAAAGAAAATGTTCTTTAACACGAGCGAGATCTTTGCGGTATGTACATTATCATTATTATTATTATTATTATTATTATTATTATTATTATTATTATTATTATTATTATTATTATTATTTCGATATTGGCACCATCTTTATTTTTCATATTTACTTTAAATTAAATTGATACCATGAATACGGAAATAAACTTATATTATTATCTTCCAAATTCATGTAAAATTAATGGGCAGAAATCAGAAGCTCACAGTCTTAATGCTGGAGTCCCTCAGAGGTCCATCCTGGGCCCAACTCCCTTCCTGATCTACATTAATGATCTTCCAAATCACATCCTTACATCATTCGTAGACATTTATGCTGATGACACTACAATCTATGGTAGCACATCAAAGACCGTAAACGACCAAGTTCTCTCTGATTCTCTCTCCTCTGATATTGAACACGTGGTACAATGGGGAAAGGGGCGACTGGTTACTTTAATGCATCTAAAACGAAGCTTCTATCTCTACATTATCTACGCTCTGATGCCAATCTGGCATCAATTGAAGTGAATGGCTCTCGTCTTGGGGAGGCCTTATGTTTTGACAAGCTTCTGGGCTTGACCTTTACTCCTAACCTGAAACAGAACACGTATATAAAACTGATTGCCAAGGTCGCTGGACAAATGTCGAGATCCTCCTACTGCTCCAGTAGATATCTCACTTTTCTACATATATAAAAGCCAGGAACAGCCAACGATGGGTCAAGGCATCAAAGTTTAAAAGATTTGACCTTAGCAGTTTCTAGCAAAGTTTCGGTTTCAGCCAATTTTGGATCAAAACGTTTGAATTTTACATAAAGGATATTCAGACATGCAGTAAGCTTTTTAATTAGGTTTTGGTCGAAAATTTTGCTGTCAAGAGGTCAAAGTTAAAAGAGTTGTCTTTTGCAGACTTCCAAACTTCTCCGTCAATTTTGGGTTTAAACACATGAGTCAAACATTTTAATATATATATATACACATGCACATGTTATGAACAGTACATAGGGTCTGAGCAAAGCTGGGCTGAATTGCTAGTATATATATATATATATATATATATATATATATATATCTTCATCCACATATATATGTAATCCACACACACACACACACATATATATATATACATATATTCATCCATATATATATATATATATATATATATATATATATATATATATATATAAAGAGAGAGAGAGAGAGAGAGAGAGACTTATTTGTGGTATATTGAGTTCGTATAATTCAGTAAATTTTCATATACCAATGAGTATTAAGCCAAAAGAGTTGACTTAAGGAGTAAGCTGCAAAATTATCATATCAACAATCACGAGGTTGTTTGCTCAGCAACCGAAAAGGCTAATATGTTTCCTAGCCGGTTTACCTCGAACTCCACAGTGGACCCTTCCAACCACCCGATGCCTGACTTTCCTTTGCGGACAGACGCTACGCTAGACGATCTACAAATCACCCCTGCTCAGGTACATGCTATCATAAAAAACCTTGATACTTCAAAAGCATGTGGACCTGATCTCATCCCAGCTGTGCTATTAAAAAGTGCTTAGCCGAAGTAGCTCCAGTTCTCTCCAAACTCTACAACAAATGACTTAATGAATCATGCTTTTCGGGCTGTTGTAAAACTGCTTCTGAGGTACCAGTATTCAAGAATTCTGGCGAAAGAACTGACTGATCAAATTACGCCCCATTAGCCTCCTCCCACTTTTCGCCAAAATATTTGAGACCATAATTAATCATGCTCTAGTCCGGCACCTTACAGATGCTAAACCTCTGATTGACAAACAATATGGATTTAGACAAGCCCATTCCACAGCAGACATCCTCACTGTAATCTCTGAACGTATATATCATTCACTGGACAAAGCAGGGGAGGGCAGAGCGGTAGCTCTAGATATATCTAAGGCTTTTGACAGGGTATGGCATGAGGGTCTCCTCAGGAAAATTAGATCATACAGTATCACTGGTAGAATACTTAATATAATTAAATCCTTCTTAGATAAGAGAAAAATCCAGGTTGTCCTCGACGGTCGTACATCTAAACAGTGTGATATAAATGTGGGAGTGCCTCAGGGGTCTATCCTTGGACCTCTATTGTTCCTAATATTTATTAATGACCTCCAGACAAAACTGCCTCTGAGATGGGTATATATACTAATGACACCACACTCTATAACAGGCATGACAGGAAAAAAAATGAACACATAACTAAAGAAATGGCAAAAACACTAGTGGATGACCTCCAATCTGTAGTGGAATGGGGACATAAATGGATGGTCACATTCAATGCTGCCAAGACTAAACTGGTTTCCTTCAATTATTACAAGAAACCTTCTCTGCCACCTATAGCAATGGCCAGTGACTCCCTGTCTGAGAGTACATCTTTCAAACTGCTTGGCCTAACATTCACAAGAGTTGGAACAATTATATTGAGAACATTGTCAGGACCGCTGCAAAAAATGTAGGCTCTGTCTACCGTGCTAGAAAACTACTGACACCTG
Organism: Euprymna scolopes; assembly: GCF_053919585.1. Taxonomy (NCBI): domain Eukaryota; kingdom Metazoa; phylum Mollusca; class Cephalopoda; order Sepiida; family Sepiolidae; genus Euprymna; species Euprymna scolopes. Next base: position 22,108,251 of record NC_136489.1, on the reverse strand, counting down.
AAAGTATCCTGTCTTTCTATAAGGCCACCATTCGCCCATGTATGGAGTATTGTTGTCACATTTGGGCTGGTGCATCTGCTGCTAGTCTCTCGCTCCTAGACAAGGTTCAAAAGAGAGTCGCCAATCTGATAAGCCCTGAACTGGCATCTAAGCTTCGGCCTCTGTCCCATCGACGAAATGTTGCATCCCTCTGCCTGTTCTACAAGTATTTTAATGGTGAATGCTCTGACGAACTGCAGACACTTGTGCCCCCACGACGTAGACACCCTCGACAAACCCGATAGGCAGCAAAATCCCACCCCCACACAGTAGAGATCCCTAGATGTAGAAGGTCTTTCTATTTCAGTAGTTTCTTCCCCAGAACCGCTAGACTCTGGAATTCCATTCCAGGTCCCTGCTTCCCCAACTGTACTAACATGCAGAAGTTCAAGTGTAACGTGAACCGACATCTTGTTGCCCAAATCCCTACATAGTACCCCAGTAGTTGTTGCCCCTGATAGTAGCCCCCTACACCAAAGTGGCAATGTGCCTTATTTGGGGTGAAAATGTAATAAAAAAAAATATTTCATAATTGAGCATACTGTGAAAGCAAAATCAAGACTGCAAAAAGGGTGTTGATTGCAACAAAAAGTGTATTTCATTTTACGTTACTAACGTTTCTATTTACGTTACTATACTATACTATTTTACTTGACAATAGTGCATTGTTGAAGAGAAAGAAAAAATGGAAAAAATTCCCTTAACGGGAAAAACATGTGAGAAACATTTACCTTTGCTGTAGTTACGGAAAAGCCCATTTTAATATTAATATATCGCCTAATTTTCGTATCCTTATTAAAGAACAGAGTCATAAGAAGTTTTCACAGAAAACCCTAAGCCATTTAAAAAATGTTTTTTTTTATATCCCATTCGATATATAATATATATTTAGATCTCGCTGTTTCTTTATTTCCCAATGATTAATTTTTTTATGAAAAGAATTTTTTAAATTTTTATTTCTATATTTATAGTATGGCCGTAACAACCTTGCAATAGCGTTATGGTTAAGTTTAGTTTCGTATTAGTTGCAAGTAATGTTTACAGATTTTTCGTTTTTATAGTACTTAGGTTTAAAACCATTTTAGGTTTAATGTTTAATTGAATATGAGAATAAATAAAAAGGCTGTATTATATATATAAATCTTGCATAACATTTTGAGTAAGGTATTCTAATCTATTTATTATCATTAATTATTTAATGTTTGAAATTTATTGTCGTTCTATTTGAATTTGTCTTCATATCGTTTCTAAAGATAATCATGAAGGGAGATAATCCAATTATGTTATTAATTGCTATTAGTTAATTCTGTTGAAAACTGCGTCGATTTCTATTTCCTATAACAGCTAAAGGGGGATAATTTAGGCGTCTATGATTTAATAATTAATTTAATCAGATAGATCCAGAACGTGTTATTATTAAAAGTAAAATATTAGATAATGAAAATTATTATTGTTTTATTAACTGTCATGTAGAAAAGGGTATGCAGAGAGAATGTGTTGAAAGAAGGAATGTTAAGTAAAATAATTAGGTTAACTTAGAAACAATCAAGGAAAGAATGTGGTGGATAAACGAAATACGTTTCAAATAACAAAAAGTCACTTGGTAAAAGACGCGTTGAATTACGTCATAGCAAGGATTAGTTTGAATATATAAAACAGAGAGATAGGGTGATAGAGACGAAACAGACCTGTTCACAACTGGTTAGGAAGCCGTGGAAGCTATTAGGTGCAAGGAAATAGCAAGGATGTAGTATAATGATCATAGGTGCAATCTTCCAACAGGAAAACTTCTTAAAATATAATCGGAACCTTCTGGTCGTTTCTTTGCGTGGATGTTCGTTTCAGTTTGAGCCGGTTCGTCAACCAAGATCCAGAACTTTGCAGCTAATTCTACCCTATGCGACAGTGACCATCAACTCCCTGTATTTCCTCCTATAACAGACAACACGCTATGCAACATACAAATATCTGTGCGTGAAGTCGCCAAGCTAATCAAGAACCTTGATTCCAGTAAAGCTACTGGCCCTGATGGCATTCCAGTTATAGTGCTGAAAAAGCTCCAACCAGAACTTGCCCCATACTTACAAAACTGTTTAAGCGTTACCTTAAGGAGAAGTGCTTTCAAACACCCTGGAAAACCTCATCAGTATGCCCTGTATTTAAGAATTCAGGTGAAAAGTAATCTCCCTCTCAGTACAGACTAATAAGTCTCCTGTGTGTCATGAGTAAGTTATTGGAACCCATATTAAATAGCAAAGTAGCCAACCACCTCAACAGAAACAACCTTCTTAGTGACATGCAATATCGTTTCCGCTCTGCAAGATCTACCGCAGATGTGCTAAGGGTTATATCACATAGGATTAGTGAATCTCTTGACAAAGGCTTCCTTTCCAGGGAAATTGCTCTTGACATATCGAAAGCCTTCAATAAGGTATGGCATAAGGGCCTACTTCACAAGATTTCCAGCTACGGTATAACTGGAAATGTTTTCTCAATCATTAAATCATTTCTCTCTGATAGATTCATAAGTGTAGTGGTTGATGGGCAGAAATCAGAGGCCCACAGTATTAATGCTGGAGTCCGCCAGGGGTCAATCCTGGGCCCAACTCCCTTCCTGATCTACATCAATGATCTTCCAACACACATACTTAAATCATTCGTTGACATCTATGCTGATGACACGACCATCTATGGCAATACATCAAAGGCCATAAATTACAAAGTTCTCTCTGATTCTCTCTCCTCTGATCTCGAGCGCGTGGTACAATGGGGGAAGACGTGGCTGGTTACCTTTAATGCATCCAAAGCCAAACTCCTATCCTTACATCATCAACGCTCTGATCCCCATATGGCATCAATCGGGATGGATAGCTCTCGTCTGGGTGGGGCCCCGTGTTTTGACAAGCTTCTGAGTTTGACCTTTACTCCTGATCTGAAATGGAACACGTACATCAAGTCTGTTGCCATGGTCGCTGGAAAGATGGTGGGATCCTTCTACCGCTCCAGAAGATATCTCACTACTGATGCAATTCTCTATCTATATAAAAGCTAAGTACTTCCAAGGATGGAATACTGTTGCCATATCTGGACAGGAGATGCTAAAAACAGCCTATCCTGCCTTGACAGATTACAAAATAGACTTCGTGGCTTAGTGGGGGATGCCCTTTTCTCTACCCTGCAACTTCTTTCCCAAAGAAGAGACGTTGCGAGCCTATCCTTGTTTTATCGTTATTTCCATGGCAAGTGCTCGTCTGAACTCCATTCTCTGGTCCCCCCTCGCCAATCTTTCACGAAAAACACCCGTATAGCTGAATCCACTGTGAAAATTTTCCCCCACTCTTTATCTGTGCCTACATCAAAACGTGGAATCCATGAACAAAGCTTCTTTCTTAGAACTGCACGCCTGTGGAACTCTGTTCTGTCTGCCTGCTTCCCTCCGGACTACAACTTGAATGTCTTCAAGTCCAACGCTAACAAATTCCTAATGAACCGCCCCCTTAAGTAAACACTTAATCAAATCTCCACACTAACGTAATGTACTTGCAATAACCCTTATCCCTGAGTGGCTTCCGGGCCTTGCTAAGTGGTGATCACTGTGTAAAAAAAAGAATGGGGAAATAAATGTCGATGTACAACAAAAAACGAATTGAAGTTACTTTCTATTCTTTTCTTGATCCCCTTTGAGACTGAGTATGCAACGTATTGGTTACCGGAAAACGTTACATTACCTATTACAATTATACTGTCACGTGTCTGACAATCTGATTGGATGCTTACGGAGATATCTCCTTATAAAAACATTGTCACGTCTAAATCGGACAGTTCTTAATCATGAGTAAATATGAGTAACCCATGAGTATCTTTTTACTCATGAGTAATTATCACAAGCAGTACTTAATTTTCTATGTCATTTAACCTTTGATCATAAGACGAGGCGATACTATAACATTACTTATTATTATTATTATTATTATTATTATTATTGTTATTATCATTATTAATTGATACTGTAACATTACTAGATGTTTCCATACGTAGACGAGTACTTAAACCATTATATAAATATATTTTCAGGACAAGAAGAAATCAGTTGGTGCGTTCTTTCGCGGTCTGCTAAAAGACAAAGCCCAGAATTGCGACCGTTTTATCAGCACTCAGTTGACAGATCATCTCTTCGAAGACACATCCGGTCACAGCTTTGATTTGGCGGCGTTCAATATCCAGCGAGGACGCGACCACGGATTGCCCCCTTACAATAGTTGGCGAGAATTTTGTGGCCTTTCTAAGGTTACTAATTTTGGAATCGGATCCGGCGGACTTGTAGATCACAATAACTCATCAGCCAATCAAATCCAAAGTGTCTATGAGTAAGTTTTACTTCAATTTCTTCTTAGCTTTCTTTCTGTTTGTATTTGATAAACGATGCAAAACGGATAATTTAAAATCGATACATAAATTGTAGCGTCCACAACTAAGGGACAGCATTTTTAAACCGAAAACTTGTTAGAAATAACTGTGAAAAGCTGAAATTTTGACAACTGGTAGTCGTTATCATCCATAAAAAACATATTAAAATTTGAATCATTTGCCAACGATAGAAAAAGAATTATGGCAATTATTTATTTATTTTCAAAATAGGAACGTCCAAAAGTAAGGGACACAATTGGGAAAAACAATGTAAACAGTATGTTATATTCAAATTTTTGGATTTCCTCTAAAGAATAAGTCTTACTTAGTCATTTGTAAATGTTGCATCAGCCGGCACCATGGCGAAACGCCAAAAACTGGATTACTCTGTGAGACAAGCTATTGTAAAGCTACACAAGGAAAAGCACACAATTAGAAAAGTTTCAGAGAAAGTAAAACGTTCCAAGAGTGTTGTAGGCAGGGTTGTTAAATTCTTACTGGCAAAATAGTTAGTGTTTTTAAAACCAGCAGACCCCGAATACTTCGAAAAGACAATCGAATAATGCAGCATATGTCATTAAAGGCCAGTTTTAAGTCTTGCATATATATATATATATATATATATGGAGAGAGAGAGAGAGAGAGAGAGAGAGAGAGAGAAAGAATTTTCCTATGTATGTACAAAAAATATATTCTTACTTGTATAATGATTTGTATTTTGATGTGTTCGCGGATCATAATGTGTAAACTCAAAGACGTCTTCTTATTATTCCTATGCTCTAAAGAATAGTACTGGTTGATGGGCCAAATTTTTACTGATAAAGTTATCTCAACTACTTCTTAAAATCAGTTGATAGTTTGGATTAAACAAGTTAAAATACCATAATCTTTCACAAAAAAATAGACTCACAGAAAATGTGTTGACGAGATTTAAAAATTTGCAGTTCGTACAAAATCGTACAAAACATAATAAAAAATAATATAAACTGCGTCAAGTTATGAATCGTTTTAAAGAGTTATTCTCTTTAAAAGCATATCCGAGAAAATTGACCACATCCTGTCTGCTAATCCTTCGGCTAACATGCACATTTGTGGAGACTTCAATGTTCACAATGCGGAATGGTTAACCCACTCAAACAAGACCGATGATGAGGGGAGGATCTCTCACGAATTCTCCATTGCTTATGACCTCACGCAGATTGTTCTCGAACCCACTCTTTGCCCGACACTGACGGCCAGTATGCAAGTCTCCTAGACCAATTTCTCACAACTTGCCCTGAGCTATGTTCATCTTCTGTCCTGTCTACACTAGGATCTTCTGACCACGCTTTTGTATCAGTAAAGATAAAAACAAAATGTAATAAATCCTCAGACGTACCTCGCCATCGTACAGTATATTGATACTATATGGCTAACTGGGATAGCTTCTGTACATTTATTTCAGATCTACCTCTGCGTTTCATGTTTAAAAAAGATGTGTCCTCTATAGTATTAGGCTTGACGGAATGGTTAATTGTAGGTATAGACTGCTTCAAACCCTCGAAAAAAATTCCAGCAAAAACCTAACAGCCAGCCGTGGTACTCTTCAGAATATGCTGCCATGACGCATAGAAATCACTTTTTCCATAGTTATCAACATAATAGATGTACTGAGACTAAAGACGCTTTCAGGACTGCTAGCAACGTCTGTAAAAGAGTAATAAATAACACGAGAGAGTTGTATGCTCAGTCCATCAAATCCAGTCAAACCAGCGGCTTGGTTCCCAATATGGATTAAGGCAAGCCCGTTCCACAGCAGACATCCTAACTGTAATCTCTGAGCGTATATAGCATTATCTTGACAAAGCAGGGGAGGGTAGAGCGGTAGTCTAGATATATCTAAGGCTTTTGACAGGGCATGGCATGAAGTTCTTCTCATGAAAGTCAGATCATACGGTATCACTGTAAAAATACTTAATATAATTAAATCCTTCTTAGATAAGAGAAAAATCCAAGTTGTCCTCGATGGTCGTACATCCAAACAATATGATGTAAATGCGGGAGTGCCTAAGGGATCTATCTTTGGATCTCTAGTATTCCTAATATTCATAAATGACCTCCTGACAAAATTGTCTGTAAGATGGGTATATATACTGATGACACCACGCTCTATAACAGACACCACAAGAAAACAAATGAACACATATCTAAAGAAATGGCAGAAACACTAAACGATGACCTTCGATCTGTAGTGGAATGGTGAGAAAAATGAATGGTCACATTCAATGCTGCCAAGACTAAACTTGTTTGATTAAATAACTACAAGAAACCTTCTCTACCACCAATAGCAATGGCCAAAGACTCTTTATCTGAAATTACATCTTTTAAACTCCTCGGCCTAACGTTCACAGAAAACATGAGTTGGAACAATTACATTAAGAACATTGCCAGGACCGCTTCGAAAAACGTAGGTTCTCTCTACCGTGTTAGAAAACTACTAACGCCCGAAAGTATCCTGTACCTCTATAAGACCACCATTTGCCTATGTATTTCCTTATTTAATAAATGAACCAATCTATATCCACCAATATATAGTTCTGTGACTTCATTTCCCACTCCTATTGTTTATATATATATATATATATATATATATATATATATATATATAATAGGACAACAAGAGTATGAAATGAAAACACAAAACTATATATTGGTAGATATAGAATGGATCATTTATTTAATAATGGAATACAGGCAAAATTTGGGGGATAGAAGGGACTCTTTATGCCATGGCATTTCGAAGACTGCCTTCTATGTAACGCAGAGGCGACCGAGATTATAACGGCGCCTAAAAAATCCTCAATTCAAAACAAGAGATAGTTTGCAGTTGTAGGCACAAGAGAAAGTTCAGGTACGTAAATGTAATTAACTCCACTTAAAATGCATCACCGGACAAGAACTAGCTTATTGCGCTTCCTCGCCATCCATAAAATGCAACAATATCCATCGCTAACCGTTTTGGACGATTGGACAACAATTTTTTTTTAAACACCCATAAGCACTCGCGATCTGAAAAAAAATCGCCATAAAAAACTTCAACTCTTTAACATAAAATATTAGCACACACTCTGAACACACAACCATTACATAACTTTAAATAAATTACCAACCTAGAATCGCCTGCATCTTGGAAATGTCTAATTAACAATATATGTTTTAAACATAAGCCACAAACAACTTTGCCTAACAAATCCTATCCCCGTAAATATGTACACTAAACACCGCCTGTTAAATTGCAATCAAACCACCAACTAGCACACGATGCAACGAGAATATAACCTAAACAATATAAAACGTAGGCTCAATTGAAAATATAGCTTAGAATCCACTTCCCAGAGCTAAAGACTTAAAACCTAAATTTAGAACCATCTAACTACCACCACTAAATCTCACTGGCGAGCCCTCCCCCCCCTCCAAATAAGAAATTAATTAAAAATCAGCGCATTTTGTCTCCACTATTAGATTTACACTAAGCCCTCCACCCAGTAGTATTTACATTAAAACTTTGAAATGTACCGAAAATATAACCTAAGAAAAGCTCCCCCGATTCAATTCAACCCACCTCGTCACCCATACAGACATATCCCCATCCCTATCCTACCCCCTCCGACTACCAGCTAAACGCGTTCCGAACCGCTTACAAGCAAACACGTGTATTTTCCCATTTATTTCTAGATGCTACTTCCTACTGATAACATAACTTAGATTTGAACACAGTTGAACCAGTCCAGTTCCGGGTAATTTCCATCACAAGAGTCTCTGTTGAAAAAATACAGTTTTTTGCCATCCAAATTAGGAGGAATAAGATTTCACCAGACCAACACATTTACGAATGACCACCCTAACAAAATATTTGGAGAAATATGAAGCTTTAAAGGACTATAAACTATGCTTCTTGTATCTCTTGGAGATTAGAATTACTACAATAAGTAATTACGCCGATTCGATGGACCTATCCCTCGTGTTAATAAACGAGAAAGTATGTATTCATTTTTCTAGGCCTGGATTTTTCATATAAACATAAATTTGATGGCCTTTATAATCTAACTTCAAGAAATTTAAAGTTTTAAGGTGGACTCTTGAAACTACTGTTCCCAGTGAAGTAATCCTTTAACTTAATTTAAACCAAAGGTTCTCCGAACTCTTACGCTTTCCCGGCTTATTCTAAATCTATATATATTTTTTATCTGTGTTTTTAACCTGTGTTTTTTTATCTGTGTTTGTATGGATATATATATATATATATATATATATATATTCTTTATTTTTCTTTATTTTGTACGGGACCACTTACCCCTCACTCCTCAACCCCATTTGGGTATGCGGGTATACTTACTACCTCAGGGAGATGAACCCCTCCGCCTTGCATAGTTTCAGGTCACCCTTGGGCAAGGTGTAGTACCTGTTAGCCTCCCTCTCAAGTTCTGGAAGGTTACTATATTGTGAGAACTAGGGATATATATATATATATATATATATATATATATATATATATATATATATATATATATATGAATGTTTGCTTGCTTATGTGTATGTGTTTGTATATGTCCAGCTGCCGGAGAGATAAAACTCCGTGATAATAAAACATGCACACTATGCCACCGCTCAGTCATCTCACTATTTCAGTTTGTCACTGTGCAAAGAGTGGTAGAGTGCGAGAGGGTACAATATGTGTAGCACAAGCATGTTGTGCTGCGATCGTTATGTATAGATATCTTTTGAAGAAGTAAAAAAAAGTAAAATTCCTATTGCGATAGGTGAGTGGCGACATGCACAGGCTTAGCGGGATGGAAGTACATAGCTGCAAATCTGCACATAGGCGGCCAGTGATTTATCGTCGACTAAATCGCTTACAGAGTGGAAGCAACTTCGGTGGATGATCTGGCGGCTGAGCAGCCTTTTCTAAGGATACACTGCACACCTATGAATTTGGGAAGGGTCTAGAAAAGGTGACTTAAAATTGTCTACCCTTTTATTAGCTGGTCGGCTTCCTGCGGTCGGCGGCTGCTCTATATTTGCAGGAAAAACAAGATAAAGTTGAAGAAAAATAATAAACAAGGAAAATCAAAATTTTATCAGGAGAGGAATAACTTAACTGTTGCTACGTGGAATGTGAGAACTTTGCTAGTTGTCCTGGATAGTGAAAGACCTGAGCGTAGGACAGCTATTGTTGCAATATAGGTACAGCATATACATTGCGGCATTGTCTGAAACACGATTGAGTGGTGAGGATCAATTGATGGAAGTGGGCTGGGGATACACCTTTTTTTGGAAAGGAAAACCATCGGGGCTGAGACGAGAAGGTGGAATTGGCTTTGCAGTGCGTTCTGATTTGGTGAAGAGGATTGAACAGCCAATCTGTGTAAGTGACAGAATTATGATGATGCGCTTCCCTCTTGCACACAGTAGGTATATGACGATTTTATCTGTGTATGCCCCTACCATGGGTCATGATGAAGACACCATCACGGCGTTTTACCGAGATCGCAATCGTACCATTTCCTGTATTCCTTTATCTGAGAAGATCTTGCTCATGGGTGCTCTAAATGCAAGGGTTGGCAAGGATCATCACACCTGGGACTCACTCGGTCGGTTTGAGTAAGTAGGGTCAACAGTAATGGTCTGCATCTTCTTCATCTATACACTCAGTTTGACCTTGCTATCTGTAACACTTTCTTCAGCCACAAAGAGGTCAATAGGTTTACCTGGACACATCCTCGTTCAAAAGAAGGTCACTTATTTCCAGGAAGGCAGATTTGCGGGACGTCTGTAGTGTGCGTGTTATGCGTGAAGCTGAATGTGGCACAGATCACTTTTTGCTACGCGGGAAGTTGAAAGTCTGTATAAGGAGGAAGTATAGGTTAGGTGGTGTTGGGATTCCCAGGCGGATTGATGTGTCCAGGCTGGCTGATTCAAGGGTTTTTTGTTTTTTTTACACAGTGATCACCACTTATCAAGTCCCGAAAGCCACTCAGGGATAAGGGTTATTGCAAGTACATTACGTTAGTGTGGAGATTTGATGAAGTGTTTACTTAAGGGGGTGGTTCATTAGGAATTTGTTAACGTTGGACTTGAAGACATCCAAGTTGTAGTCCGGTGGGAAGCAGGCAGACGAAACAGAGTTCCACAGGCGTGCAGTTCTAAGAAAGAAGCTTTGTTCATGGAATCCGCGTTTTGATTTAGGCACAGATATAGAGTGGGGGAAATTTTTCACAGTGGATTCAGCTAGACGGGTGTTTTTCGTGAAAGATTGGCGAGAGGGGACCAGAGATTGGAGTTCAGACGAGCACCTGCCATGGAAATAACGATAAAACAAGAATAGGCTTGCAACGTCTCTTCTGTGGGAGAGAGGTTGCAGGGTAGAGAAAAGGGCATCCCCCACTAAGCTACGAAGTCTATTTTGTACTCTGTCAATGCAGGATAGGCTGTTTTTAGCAGCTCCTGCCCAGATATGGCAACAGTATTCCATCCTTGGACGGCTTTTAAATAGATAGAGAATTGCATCAGTAGTGAGATATCTTCTGGAGCGGTAGAAGGATCCCACCATCTTTCCAGTGACCTTGGCAACAGACTTGATGTACGTGTTCAATTTAAGATCAGGAGTAAAGGTCAAACTCAGAAGCTTGTCAAAACACGGGGCCTCACCCACACGAGAGCCATCCATCACAATTGATGACAAATGGGGATCAGAGCGTTGATGATGTAAGGATAGGAGTTTGGTTTTGGATGCATTAAAGGTAACCAGCCACATCTTCCCCCACTGAACCACGCGCTCGAGATCAGAGGAGAGAGAGAATCAAGGAGAACTTTGTCACTTACAGCCTTTGATGTGTTGCCGTCGATGGTCGTGTCATCAGCATAGATGTCAACGAATGATTTAAGTATGTGTTTAAGAGGTCATTGATGTAGATCAGGAAGAGAGTTGGGCCCAGGATTGACCCCTGAGGGACTTCAACATTTATATTGCAGGCCTCCGATTTTTGTCCATCTACCACTACTCTTATGAGCCTATCGGAGAGAAATGATTTAATGATTGAGAAAACATTTCCAGTTATACCGTAGCTGGAAATCTTGTGAAGTAGGCCCTTATGCCATACCTTGTCGAAGGCCTTTGATATGTCAAGAGCAATTGTCCTAGAAAGGAAGCCTTTGTCAAGAGATTCACTAATCCTGTGAGATATAACCGTCAGCACATCTGCGGTAGATCTTGCAGAGCGGAAACCATATTGTGTGTCACTAAGAAGGTTATTCCTGCTGAGGTGGTTGACTATTTTTCTATTTAATATGGATTCCAGCAACTTACTCATAACACACAGGAGACTTATTGGTCTGTACTGAGAGGGAGATGACTTATCACCTGAATTCTTAAATACAGGGCAAACGTATGAGATCTTCCAGGGAGTCGGAAAGCACTTTTCCTTAAGGCAGCGCTTAAATAGTTTCGTAAGTATGTGAGCAAGTTCTGGTTGAAGCTTTTTTAACACTATAATTGGGATGCCATCAGGGCCAGTTGCTTTACTGGAATCAAGGTTCTTGATTGGCTTGGCGACCTCATGCACGGATATTTGTATGTTACCTAGCTTGTTCTGTGTTATAGGAGGAAATATGGGGAGTTGATGGCCTTCGTCGCATAGGGTAGAATTAGCTGCAAAGTTCTTTGCAAATAGTTTGGCCTTGTCTGACGCTGACGAGATGACCTCTGGTCCATTGATAATGGTTGGGATAGAACGCACACTTCTGTTCAGGATCCTATTTGTTATTTGCCAAAACTGGTGGGAACCAAGCCGCTGATCAGCTACCTTGGATTTAACAGACTGGGCATATAGCTCTCTTGCATTTTTTATTACTCTTTTACAGTGGTTGCTGGCAGTCCTGAAAGCAGCTTTAGTGTACGTGAAAAGCTTCGATCCGTAGTTAATTCTGCTGATGTTGATGGGTCGTGCGCACATTTTAAAAATACAATCTATGAAACAAGTGTAGATGTTCTTGGCTTCCGCAAATCTAAACATCGGGATTGGTTTGATGATAATGAGTCTGAACTTACTCAACTCTTAAGTGCTAAAAATGAGTTGCACCATAAGATGTTGTTTGCCTCTCATGGAGGTTGAGAGTCCCTCCGACAGTCACTTAAAGCAAATAAGGGTATTCTCCAAAAGCGACTCCGCTAAATGAAGAATCAGTGGTGGGCTAAACTCGCCAACCAAATCCAGATGGCTTTGGATTGTAAAGACCTCAAACGCATGTACCATTTGCTCAAAAAAGCTTTTAGTCCTCAAACACTATCTACATCTCCCCTACTCTCAAGTGATGGAATTGCCCTTATAAAGGATCCTAACAAGATTCTCCTTCGTTGGACCGATCCTTGTTCTGATCTCTTTGACAACCCCTCTAATGTTGATGAGGACGTCACCAATTAATTATTATCACAACAGAAGCTTATCCATGAAATGTCTGTGTTCTCATCTGAGAATCAAATTAGAGATGCAATCAAGGAAGTGAACGTTGGGAAGGCTCCAGGGATTTATGGTATTCCTGTGGAAGTCCTCTAATATGGGGGTGATAAACTTGTTCATGAAATTCTTCATCTTATCACTGATGTCTGGAGGGGTGTTCCCGTCCATCAGGATTGGGTTGATGCAATTCTTATATCACTGTACAAGGGAAAGGGGCCCAGGACCGACTGTGGAAGTTATCGTGGGATAAGTTTGTTGGAAGCAGTTAGCAAAGTATTTTCTACTCAATAGATTGTTAAAGTATATTTGTCCAAGAGCTTTAAGATTTCTTTGATGTTATCCTTAAAGCGTTTCCTCGGTTTATGTTGTGGACGTTTCCTTGTGTAATTTCACCATAAAACAGGCGCTTTGGCAATCTATCGTCGTCCATCCTTGTCAGATGTCCAGCCTACCTCATCCGGTTGTGTATAATCAACTCCTCGATACAAGGTACGTCAGCCCGCATGAGAACATCCACATCAGATATAAAAGTGCTCCACCTGATGCCCAGAATGTGTCTCAGGAATTTCTGGTGCACTCACTCCATGACTTTTATGTGTCTACCATAAGTTGTCTAGGCCTCAGAAGCGTAAAGCAGGGATGGTAAAATACAAGATTGATAGACACTGATCTTTGTATGAATAGTTATACCCCTGTCAGACCATACTCGCTTCTCTAAGCCACCATCAGTTGGGAAAGTGCTTCCAATGATCGTAAAAAGTGGCGCTCCTTGGTATATCAAGTCTGTGATAGTTTTAAGAAGAAAAAATATGAGCATGCAAAAATGAAGCGTGATATCCGGAAGAAAAATCTGTCAGATATATCGGGTCTGTCTGAGGATTTCATGCAGAACCACATCTGTGATTTATGCGGTAAAATGACTTTATCCGGAGCTGGCCTTTATTTTTCTTTATTTTGTACGGGACCACTTACCCCTCACTCCGCAACCCCATTTCCTGCTACTCTGCCCCCACTTGTCTGTATCCCTTTCTTTTACGCACCCCTAATAATTAGTATTAACAGTATTTACATTATTATTGGTAGTAGTTGTGGTGATGTTGGAGGTAGTAGTAGAAGTATTGTTACTACTATCTTTATTTTTATCATTATTATTGCTGCATTGTTTTTTTAACGCTATTACTATTTTTATTATTATTATTATTATTATTATCATTATTATTGTTATAATCATCGTTATAATTGCTGTTATTATTATCCCCGTTATTATCCCCGTTATTATCCCCGTTATTATCCCCGTTATTGCTACCATAACCGCTACCATTATCTCTATTATCTTCCTTACTCCTCCACTTTTACATCCATATGTATACTTAACCTTTTGCTTCAAGTTAAACGCACTCATAGTCATTGCCACCCTAATCTCCGACCGCCCCTTATGAGCATACTCCCTATATCATAACAGTAGAAACTTATAAATATATTGCCGCATATTCCCTTTCGGTTTTACAACCCCCCGAAATTATAAGCGAATTTATAGCCGTCATTTGCCATTTAAGTGGCATCAATCAAAATCAAAATTACCCACTCCATAGAAAATAGACACCCCACAAATCGTTAAAATAAATTACCACGCAGCAACAATACACCCCCAATTTAACCATAATACATATACACCTGAATCTCAATACTATGTAAGACCATACATAATCTTATATATCATACTATATATATAATAAGCTTCTCCTTATTTATTTATAATTCAATAAAGCTTCCCCTAACATTCTATAATTCCTCTTAATCTCTTTCGTCCCTAATGAACCTTACGCTAGACGCCGCATCTTCCCCATGCTAACTAGCACCTTCTCTACTCTTCTGATGAAGAAGCATTAGGGTTCGAAATGGCCTGGCATAAAGACTCTCTTCTATCCCCCAAATTTTGCCTGTATTCCATTATTAAATAAATGATCCATTCTATATCTACCAATATATAGTTTTGTGTTTTCATTTCATACTCTTGTTGTCCTATTGTATAAGCTCCAATAATTATTGTTGAGCTTGGCATTATCCGGATAAGTCTCCTTTGTGGAATTGAACTTTCTCTTTTCCTCTTACACGTTAAGCTATATATATATATATATATATATATATATATATATATATATATATATATATATATATATATATATATATATTAGTGGCACGATTAATCGGAATCAGAAAAATCGGAACCTTTGGAGTATAGGAATCGTTATCAGAATCGTTATCGGAATCGGAAAAATTTGTGCCTATTTTGCGATGTAAAAAAACGATTCCTTTAATTATCTTTTTTATTTGATTTTGTTTTAAAAGAATCTTCCACTGCTAGAAATAACAATATAATAATAAATATTTACTGATTTAAACTTCCAGTAAAACTTAAATCTATAGGTCACCCCACCATACAATAGTGATTTTACGTTTGAGAAAATGGAATCACATTTAACATGTGTTTTTACGGTAATCCGGAAAAAATAACCATTTTATAGTTAAATATTTATAAAGAATTTTATAGTTAAATATTTATTTATATTTTGAAATGTTTTATACTTAAATATTTTTTTAAAAATCGGAATCTGTAATTATATCGGAATCGGGAATTTGGTCCGGATTCTAGAAAATATTGGAATCATACATCACTAAGATAGATAAATAAATATATATATATATATATATATATATATATATATATATATATATATATATATATAGATAGATAGATAGATAGATAGATAGATAGATAGATAGATAGATAGATAGATTAACTTGGTTTCATTTTGTCTTGTAGCCATCCAGATGACATTGATCTATTCACAGGAGGAATGTCCGAGAATCCTATACAAGAAGGCGTTGTTGGGCCAACATTTGCCTGCATCATTGCTCGTCAGTTTCAAATGTTGAAAACAGGTGATCGCTTCTGGTACGAACGAGATAATGCGACTGTTGGCTTCTCAATAAGTAAGAACACAATTTATTCTGCTACTAAGTTATCTTAATATTCCGCAAATGTTTTATTATTTATCTCAATTCTTAACGTGGACCCCCAACTCCCATAATATCAGAGATTGAAATCATTTTAAAATAGACCTAGCGTGATGTGTGAAACCGGTATTTGTCCGGCAAGTTCTGTCAACAAATAACGGATAAAATGACCTTAAAAAATGACCCTCAAATTCACTAAGGACATGGAAAAGTCATTTTACAAGAAAAGATGCACTTGGCAACGGAATGCAAGAAAGAGTGCGGTTTTGATATTTTTTTTTTGTCAACACATATTATCCTAAATATGTTTTACTTTCCTTTCTCTTCCATTTGCTTAACATTCCATCAACAAAGTTGAATTTCAGATCTGTGAAACGGGAAACTACTACCTGCAAACTACATCACCCCTAACTTGGTTATTTTCGTGGAATATACATTAAGATCTTTCTTGTAATAATTGTTGCCTATTTTAGTAACTAGGATAGAATTTTTAAAGCGTTATCTCTAAATCCAATTCTTTTGCTGTCAGATTAGGCTTTCTGAAGATACCGCCTTTCTTAACTAAAAATGCATCAAACATTGATTTTTTTTTGTATTTTCCTTTCCAAACAAAAAGCAAACAGAAACCAACGATTTTGAAAGTTGAAAGATATAGGCGAAGCAAATTATTTATACACTTTTTAACCTTAACAAGAAGCCTAAGATTGGACAAAGGTTTACCATTCAAAATATTTTGTAGTTTTCGCATCGTCCTGAGGTCATACTGTTATTCTAAATCTGGGAAACGTGTCCTTGTTAACTAATCTGTACTTTCAGCTAACAATTTAATAAACGACACATACCGTAAAAATCGAACTGAACGTGAAAACCATGCAGGTTTAGACACAGATAAAGAGTGTGGGAAATTATTGGTAGTGGTTTTGCCTAAACGAATATTTTTCGTAATCCAATTCACAAAATTCCCACTACTTATGTTTACTACGCTATAATCACATTGATTAATGTATACTCATGAACCCTTATCCTCGAGTGGCCCCCGGTTCTTGATAAGTGGTGATTCCTGTGTAAAACAAAAAAGAAAAGAAAAATCTTGGAATGCTCAGCGGCAGGGAGGTCGTTCTTCAGATTCCAACAGTGGTTAACGATCATGACTGCGTCCCAGCGAACCTGATACCTGGTCTCCATCTCTTTCAGACTGATGATAACGGACGGTTTTGTCTTAACGATTCCCTTGCCTACAATCTGACCCAGACCATTGAGAAAACCTACCAAGATATTTGATGCTGACGAACATTTCGCAAACGTTCTTGATATTTTATTGACAATCTTCCATGAGCAATGCTCATCTATTGCTCTATGTTCAATTTGTTCTCTGGTGTCGTTTTCCATCGCAGATGAGGAGTTAAATACATTGAATCGTTGTGAAAATAAAAACCAAAATGAAAATAATAATCAACTGATTAATTCAAGAAATAGGCTTCGTTTAACAAGGTAAACTCTCTGTTCAGTAATTATTGGCATCAAATACAAATAAAAAATGTCGGGGGTTATAAGGTTTTGTCTTATTACAACGACTGGAAAATTACTTTCTTTTCTCTTCCCTCTGCTTAACGTTCCATCAACAATGTTGAATTTCAGATCTGTGAAACAGGGAACTATTAGGCGTCTGTATAACACTATTATCTGATACAACTCTCTTTAAATCCAACCCCTTTGCTACCAGATCAGGCTGTCTGAAGGTACCGACTTTTCTAAGCTAAAAATGCAAAAGGCAAAACCAAACCATGATTTTCCTCTAAAAACAACAGAACATAAATAAATATTTGAAGATATATAAAGAATTTAAAGTATAAAAGACTTTTTCAAAATTACTGGATTCGGTATGAAATAACCCAAAAAGCGGTGATATGCCGTAAAGTAAAACAATCACACCAGACCAAATCCTGTTCTCATCACACTGACCAGTGGTGTCTTCGAGATCCACTTCTTATCGTAGCAAAACTAAATAAAAAAATATTGAATGATCAATAAAATCTATTATCTTTCTTTTTACAGAGGAATTGGACCAAATTCGAAAAATTACCCTTTCGAAGTTGATCTGTCTAAATACTGATATTTCCCAGATCCAGCGGAATGCATTTCTGGTACCAGGTCCAAAGTAAGTATACCGATGAAACATAAAAACACAAGAATTAAATACTTTAACTATACTAATAGATAATTGATATGCAATAAACAAAATAGGGCTGATGTTAACCAGTATAAATAAATAGCAAAGAAAATCGACTGCTTTTTGGCAGTATACAAGATCACTTGTGACCCACTAGTAAGTTGGTGTCAATCGTTAAGTATCTCTCTCTTTTCCCTTGCGCAAGGATCCGTGGTGCAGAGGTTAGAGTATTTGAAAAATCAATTGTAAAAGTGATATTCTCTTGAAAGTTGAAGGTTCATTTCTTAGTGTGGGCAACCGAAAGATGCAATTGCGAAATTCTTAAGACCTCTACCCAATCATAGCTGATGGAGAGAGAATATGATACCCCTGTGAAGAAAATAAGTGGTTTTGTTTGAAATTTCGTCCGGTTCCCGAGTTCGACAGAAACATTCCCAAGTTCGACAAGATATTCGTGAAAAAATCTTCGAGTCGTTGTGCGAATCACGCTCAAGATGAGAACAGTAGTCCGAAAAATCCCAATAATTCAAATAATCAATCATCATTTCAAACATTCGTACTATATAACACCATAGCAAACAAAATACACAATGTTTTAGTATTACGCAACATCGCTCGTGACCTATTGGGTCAGTATTTATTGTCTATAATTAAATATCACTCTTTTTTCTCTCTCCTTTCTTTTCCCCTCTGTTTCACTTCCAAATAATCGAAACTGCACAATCAATTTTTACATCTACCCTTCAAACTAAGCAATTTAGACATATATTTAATATTTAAAATTACGAAATTTAATGACAGCAAACATAATTCCCAGTGTTTCTTTTTTGATTTATGGGTGTTTTTTTTTTTTTTCTGAGTGTAGAAGCGTTTAAGATGTCTAATATCTAAACAGCAATGCCGTATAAACTGGCATAAATTGTTGCAATTATTTCGAGATCTGAATTAGGACTTTTTATGAATAAGGAAGGCAGTACAGAATGCGAGTTGCAATGTTTTTCTTTTTTGTATTTTCACTTAGCAATGTGCGTATAAACTATTTTAACACCAGTCTGTAACCCAATTCTGCTGATAAACACACTCGGACGCCGATGTTGATAACGGAAGGTTTATTATAAAGAAAGTAACAGCCAACGAAAATATAAGGTTACTTTCGTAGACGTGAAAGGGAGAGAAAGACAAATAGACAGTTACTTACATTGTGCGTGCCCGCTCTCCATTAGGAGTAACACCAGAACAAGTTACTCCTGTTTGAAGTCTCCCCAGCCCATCAGACAGAAGGTCTCGTTGTTTCGTCGACTTCCGTTCTAGAGCCACTTCCAACCTTTAAGGTCTCACTAAAGTTGCCTACCGCGAGTTAAAATACCAGATTGAGAAATTGACGCGGTCTATCCTTCTCTCGAGGGTAAATGCGCATCTCTTAAGCCGTGGTAGGCACCCCGTCTACTGATGGCGTCACGATAAAAATACCTTTGATAGCCCTGGCAAAGACACACGTATTCAGCTACCGACGAGATCTGAATTACACTACAAACTCGTGTAGTGAGTTCAATCTCGGCTACAGCCGCACTGGATGGATGGATGGGAAGCTGCCTCATTTAAACAACAGCGCCACTAATTCGATGTACTTAGTCATTTTTTCTTGCCATAATCAATCTTCAGGGTGAGTGGACTCATAAGAGAAGCAATGAGGGGATATAAGAAACGATTATTCTCATAGATTGTTTCACTTTTTAAACTTATGAAACATTGAAATATATGTTTGTTTTATTGTAGCAACCCTCTTGTGTCCTGCGATTCCCTTCCAAACATGGATTTAAACGTGTGGAGTAATTAACAACGCAGAAGCCATGGGAAAACTGGTATTGGCGGTTGACAAGTATCACAACGCATTCATCTACAGGTTGTAAGGATTCAAGCGAACAATCTCAGCTATATCATCATAAATATTACAAATTTCAGAGTAAATTCGAGACACTTGAATTTTGAAGTCAAATAATCGTGTTACTCTGAATTTCAGGTTAAATAAACGTTAATGTACATATACATCTTCATAATATTCAAACACTTTATATATTTTTTAAAATGCAATAAAAAAAATCATACACACAATGTTAATATTTTCAATAAATAAATAAAAAATTGAGATGGATTTATTTTTATTTTTCTGTGAAGGCACGAGATATCTCGCGTCTTGATTATTGTTTTGAGGGGAAGACTCGAGATATTGACAATTCTGCCTGTCGGGTTTGTCGAGGGTGCTCACGTCGTGGGGGAACAAGTGTCTGCAATTCGTCAGAGCATTCACCATTAAAATACTTGTAGAACAGGCAACGGGATGCAACGTTTCGTCGATGAGACTGAGGCTGAAGCTTAGATGCCAGATCAGTGCCTATCAAATTGGCGACTCTTTTTTTAACCTTGTCTATGAGCAAGAGACTAGTAGCCGATGCACCAGCCCAAATATGACAGCAATACTCCATACATGGGCGAATGGTGGCCTTATAGAGGAACAGGATACTTTCAGGTGTCAGTAGTTTTCTAGCACGGTAGAGAGAGTCTACCTTTTTCGCAGCAGCTCTGGCAATGTTTTCAATATAATTGTTCCAACTCATGTTTCCTGTGAACGTTAGGCCAATCAGTTTGAAAGATGTACTTTCAGACAGGGAGTCACTGGCCATTGCTATAGGTGGCAAAGAAGGTTTCTTGTAATTATTGAAGGAAACCAGTTTAGTCTTGTCAGCATTGAATGTGACCATCAATTTATGTCCCCATTCCACTACAGATTGGAGGTCATCCTCTAGTGTTTTTGCCATTTCTTTAGTTATGTGTTCATTTGTTTTCCTGTCATGCCTGTTATAGAGTGTGGTGTCATCAGCATATATACCCATCTCAGAGGCAGTTTTGTCGAGGAGGTCATTAATAAATATTAGGAACAATAGAGGTCCAAAGATAGACCCCTTAGGCACTCCCGCATTTATATCACACTGTTTAGATGTACGACCGTCGAGGACAACCTGGATTTTTCTCTTATCTAAGAAGGATTAAATTATGTTAAGTATTCTACCAGTGATACCGTATGATTTAATTTTCCTGAAGAGACCCTCATGCCATACCCTGTCAAAATCTCAGATATTTCTAGAGCTACCGCTCTGCCCTCCGCCGCTTTGTCCAGTGAATGGTATATACGTTCAGAGATTACAGTGTGGATGTCTGCTGTGGAACGAGCTCGTCTAAATCCATATTGTTTGTCAGTCAGAAGTTTAGCATCTGCAAGGTGCTGGACTATGGCATGGTTTATTTTGGTCTCAAATATTTTGGCGAAAAGTGGGAGGAGACTAATGGGGCGATAATTTGATGAGTCAGTTCTTTCGCCAGAATTCTTGAATATTGGTACTACAGAAGCGGTTTTCCAACAGCCCGGAAAGCATGATTCATTAAGGCATTTGTTGTAGAGTTTGGAGAGAACTGGAGCTACTTCGGCGGAGCACTTTTTTAATAGCACAGCTGGGATGAGATCAGGTCCACATGCTTTTGAAGTGTCAAGGGTTTTTATGATAGCGTGTACCTGAGCAGGGGTGATTTTTAGATCGTCTAGTGTGGCGTCTGTCCGCAAAGGAAAGTCAGACAGGGGGTGGTTGGAAGTTTCCAGTGTGGAGTTCGAGGCAAACCGCCTGGCAAGCATGTTAGCCTTCTCGGTTGCTGAGTAAACAACCTCGTGATTGTTGGTTAGCGGAGAATTGTTGATTACCCATTATTTACTACACTGTTATAGATTTTCCAGAAGTCACGATTTCCTAATTTTTCTGCTTCGATGCGTTTTTTAGTGGTTTTAGTAAATTCTCTCTTAGCTGTCGCTATTTCTTTCTTAACGTTACTTCTAGCTTCTATATACTTCTGTTTGTTTGAACTGGACTTATGTCGGTTACACCTGCGGTTACGCAAGTAAAAGTAAACCATTGAGGAGAGTGGCGCTTGCTATAGAATTTCCGCATGGGAACATGTGCTTCCATTGTTGTTTTGAACAATTCAATGGTCTCATTTGCGCACTGTTCAGCAGGAAGAGAAAAAATATTTCCCCATGGGGCATCTCTGATAAGATCTCTGATGGCCTCCCAGTCAGCCTTTTTATAATATCTGGTTGTTTTGAGCACTGGCTCTTCAGTTTTGGGTCTAGAATTTAGGGCGATTTCTACCATTATCACTGCATGGTAAGCGTTCCCGAGTGGGCTGTCAGCATTTGTTGTACAATCCTCAGGAACTGTAGTCAGAAACAGATCTAGAAGTGATGCTTGTTGTTCTTGCTGGTTAGGGAAACGGGTTGGAAACGTAACCATTTGTGATAGGGAGTAAGATATAGCAAAGCTAGATGTTGTGCTGCCCGCTACATCTGCGTGAGTAGAGAATCCAAGACAGTTTTTATGGTGGAGATTAAAGTTACCAAATACATGTACTTGTGCGCTAGTGTCGAGGGAGAGTGCTGTGTCTATGCTATCAGAGACTTTCTTTATTATGTAGTAGTCCTGGGTCGAGGGAGAGCGGGAGAGAAAATAAAAGTAGCTAATGTTGTGTTGTATGTTTAGTCTAAAGCACATAAAGGCTTGATCGTCCGTTTCTAGATTTGTTTCTCTAGTCAAGAGGAGGGTGTTTCGAATGTAGACTCCAAGTCTGTGCATATGTCTGTCAGAGTCCTTACGGCAGAGTGGGAGATATCCAGTCATGTTAAAGTAGTTAGAGGGGATGGAGGAGTGTAGGTTAGTCTCGCTTAGTGCTAAGATATCCGGGGTATTTGTTAGAAGAAATGCTTCAACATCAGCTAAATTAGTTCTAAGGCCACGGATGTTAGTGAATGCAAGCCTCAAGGGAGGAGGCAAGTTGGATTTGTTTGTCCTTAGGCCTGGTTTAGGCTTAACAGCTGTTTCGTATTTAACTATTCAATAATTTCTAGCAGTTTATAGCAGTAATACTGTGGGGGGGTTTTGGATAAAAGTTTCTTAGAAATATTCTACAATTAGACTCGCCCAGATTTTATTGAAATGTTGTCTAATTCTAATTTTGAAATGTGTACTCAAGTTCCTAGCTTTTTTCGACAAATCTAAGATAGAAGGCAACTTGATAACACCTATGTTGTAAAGGTTGTCTCTTGTGTGGAGTTAATTTATCTGAATATCGTCGTGAAAATAAGTGTTTTGTGATTTGGACTTACAAGTATACGCAATGTTTTTAACTCAAGGCCGATTGTACTGATAATTGTTCGTCTCTAATATATATATATATATATATATATATATATATATATATATATATATGAGCAGATTTTGGTAAATTGTAATTATATATATATATATATATATATATATATATATATATATATATATATATATATATATAAAGATGAATGTGTGTGTGTGTGTGTTTGTGTGTGTGGGTGTGGTTACGAATAGGCTCCTATATAGTTGACTATTTTAAAAAACTGATTACATATAATGATAGATCTGGCAGAACGGTGGTTCATTAAAATTGTGGGGGTCTGCGTTCGCGCCTGGTCCACAAAGTATGGAAAAAATTAAAAATTAAAAAAAAACGTTTATAGGTGTTCTTGATATAGATGTACATAATAATACTTTGATAAGTATGTTTTAACTTAAATAGGGATGATATAATAAAATTGTGAGGTCTGCGTTCGCGCATGGCCTCCATAGAATGGAAATAGGTATAAACTTTAATAAAGACTTTGCATATATATCTGCGTAAGTATACTTTTCTAATTATGTTTCAGTTTGAAGAAATATGGTATAATAAAATTATGGGGTGTTCGTTCGCACCTGACTTCCAAAGAATGGAAATATATGGTATAATAAATTGTGGGGTTTATCTATTTTATTTTTACTTTCATCATATTTTGCTTTGATTTTGATACCCCCAAATTCGAAGCTATCTCTTTACAACCCTTCCTTTTCATAACCTATCATACTTTCATAAATCAGAGTCCATTTTCTGTAGGCTGTTTTTTAACCCAGTCGACGACGGGTACTTTCGCTAGTATATATATATATATATATATATATATATATATATATATATATATTGTAATAATTACTTTTATTTTTAAGACACTAATGTTTTATCATTTCGAGAATCATCGATCTCAGAGTCCATGATTATGCCAGTTGTAGAATTCGAACCCGGTGACAAAGTCACCTCTCGTCTGGCGTGAGCTGCGGCGAGAATTTTAGTTGAAATTAACATCTATGAAGCATTCAAGTAGGTCTGAAGTGATCAAATGATTTTAATATCATGATCTACGTACGATTTCATGTACATACACATATAATATTATAAAGTAATATATTATATATATATGTATTATCTTCCAGTGTTTACTTCAACGGTGATCAATGTGTGTTTATAGAAATTAATTAACTGTAACATTTCAATGGCGAGAAGAAAGTTCAATGAAATTAAATGAACAAACGCTAAATGTACATGGGAACAAAGAGAACGCATAGTTTCTTTATCATACGCACGCTTGTGCTTGTATACGTCCAACAAATGCGCGCCCGCTGCACTTATAAATTATTGTTGTCATTCAAGTAACATCCTCATGCTGTTGGGTAGGTGAAAGAAGCAAAGGTCGGGTAATGAAGACACGTGGTGCCGTTATACTATAAAAACAAAAGTAAATTTATTTACAGTATTATAACAGATTAAAGGTTATAAGAGTTTGTAGCGAAAGATGAATGAGTAACGTTACTTGCGTTTAGGCCTCAATATTTTTGGAGAGTTCGAACGCGACCTGGCTATCGCCCGGGCCGGGATGTTGTTTCCGTCACATCCGCATTGTCCTCATGTCCAGCGAAAAAGAGAATTAATAATGCAAAACAGAAGTGAACGTAGCTGCATCGACCCTGGTGGCAATGCATGGTGTTACCAAAGTTGAAGGGCGATAATCGTGTTTAGCTTAAGGTCCTCCGTTTGTGTCTCTGTGTCCCGTGTGGAGAACTTAATTTCCATAATACTCCCCTCCTAATTAGCTGGAAGCTTGAGAACAGAAAAGAAAGGCGGAGAAAAACATGCGTATGTAGATGTGTGTCCGCTGTGTACAGAACGAAAGAGAATTTTATTTTTAAGTGTAAAGATGTAGAAAAGTTGCGACGTTAAAGGATATCAGGCAAAGAGTTCAAGGCTTGTGTAACTGTAGAGCGGTCAGAGGATGACGTTGCGAGTTTGAGTTCGAGTATTGCAGTCATAGACTCTATTGCGGCAGAGTCTATGAAGCGGGTGCACAGTGGGTTGTAGGTAGTTCGCGTTGATCGCGAGTGTTAATGCACATGATCACCGTGCGCGGAAGTAGTTCCGTCCGTAGAAATCGCGTGTTGAAGTTGTTCACGTGATCGGCGTAACTAGTAAGTGGGTCGGATTATGAACATCCAGTGATAAGTTCGTAGTGTGCGTTTTGCAGTTAACTAATATTAGCTGGTGAACTTCGGTGAGGTTGTTTTAAGATCCAGGAGTTACAGAGCATCTTTTGTGAGTTGATTGTCGCGTTTGTTACAGGAAAAGGTTGATCTCCCCTAAGGTGTTGCTAAAAAGGGTTGGCATGTTGTACAGGGTTGATCTGTCATAATTTGTTGCTGTAAAATCTTTGATATGCCGTAACACGTTGTTGAGGCTTGTTGTCGCTTGCTCCCTTCCATAATTATGTTGAAAACTGGAGTTGGAATTGCGTGAGAATTGCTATTTGAGTTTTTTGGTGGGCTTGTTGCCACATGTTCTCCCTGAATAGTAAGCTGAAATATTTTTTAATATATTCGCACATGGCGAAAAAATATTTAGATATATTGTGAAGTAAGTTTAAAGTTATTACACGAAGCTAAAACGCGTGTGTGCTGGAATGTTTGAAACTTCGTCATCCCATAGCGAAATTCACAAATAATTTCTGGCGTTCAAAATTACGCTGAAAATGCTATTTACGTTGTTAGGATTCTCGTTCTAATAAAGAAGTTATTATTTTCGTTGGTTGTAGCGGCGGACGTAAGTCACTGGAGTTACGTCTGTGCTGTAATATGACGTTCGTTCGTTCGTGGTACTCGTAACATGTGCGTCGACTATGCTTTTTCATGTAGAAGTGCTTCCCGACTGAGGTAAACAAGAACTGGTTGTCGATAAATGGCTTTAGTTGAATACCACCGAGTACGTGGTGCAACCGAGAAAAAGGTGGCTGGTTAATCTTAATGCATCTAAAACCAAGCTTCTCTTTTTTCATCATCAACACTCTGATCCTCATCTGGTGCTAATTGAAATTAATGGCTCCCACCTTGGGAAGCACCATGTTCTGACAAGCTTTTGGGACTGATCTTCATTCCTGATCTGAAATGGAACACATACGTTGCCAAGATTGCCGGAAAAATGGTTGGATCACTCTATCGCTCCAGTAAATATCTCACTGCCGGTGCAGTCCCCAACCTGTATAAGAGCCAGGTAATCCTACGATAGAGTATTATTGCCAGACCTGGGCAGGAGCTGCTCGGAGCACCTATTCTCTATTAACAGAGTTCAAAGCCGGTTTCGAAACCTAATTAGTGATGCCCTTTTCTCTTCCCATGGAGCTTCTTTGACACAGAAAACACCTGTGAGAATCTGTTTCTGTTCTGTCGTTATTTTCATGGTAAGTACTCGTCTGAGCCTGAATGTCAAACTTTCACGAAAAACACTCATCTAACTACAACCACTATCAACAATTTCCCCCCACTCTCTATCTGTGCTAAAATCTCAACATAGATTCCATGAACAAACCTTTTTTTCCTAAAACTGTTCGCTTGTGGAACTCTGTTCCGTTTGCCTGTTTCCGGCTTCATGGTCGTCTTCAAGTCTAATGTAAACGTTCTTGTTGACCCGTCTTCTTAAATAATCAAATTATACTAAATTTCCATCACTAACGATTACTACGCTGTTCTCCCGGTGACCAGCGTACACTCATTAATCGTATCCTCGAGTGGCCTTCGGGCTTGATAAATGCAACCCTTTGTAAAAAAAAATACCATGATCCACAAATACGAGATATCGCGAAAAAATTAAAAAGAAAACTAATAGATTAATTTGAACTTTTCTAATTTTTATTTATTTTTTAATTTGGTGCACTTTTTAAGATTAATGGGTTTTTTAATAAGAAATACATTTTAATTATGTTTTTTTATACTTTTCGATTGTTAATAAAACATTTATGTTTAATCATATCTACAACGTCCCAAAATCCAAGAAAATGATTTGTCAAATCCACTTGGCTGTTCGCAATCTGGATTCGAACACATCTGAATTTTTACACTTAAACCTTTGCATCCACAACCGATAGGTGGCGCTGCACCAACGCATTTGCGCCGCGATGCTTGTTGGCCGCTAATACATTTGCTCCATGGCGTCCATGCTTCCCAGGTATTCTGTTGACAACTTTTCCACGCGCTTAGATCCATAATGGGAAGGGAATTACAGGGCACAAGGGGGTTCCTACAATAAAATGGAAATATATTGGCATTTTTATTAGCTCAGAAACTGAATTCATCAATAATAATAATATTCTCTCTCTCTCTCTCTCTCTCTCTTTCTTTCTTTTCTCTATCTATCTATCTATCTATCTCTCTTTCTCACACACACACTCACACACACACATACACAAACATTCTTAACTCAAAAATTTTCCTTTTTTTTTTAACCAGCATATGTAGTATTCTATTTCTCTTTATTTCCCTCTTGTATACACCAGTTCTCGCCAAATCACCAAAGTTAAGCAACGATAAGTCTGGCCAGTACTAGCTGAGTGACTATTTCGGTCCGCTAGGGGCTCTCTGTGCTCTTGCTAATTTCGGCATTCAGTCGTTCTGAACGTATATATCCTTGCACCTGGAATTAAATCAGTAACGATTCCATGAACAAAGCTTTTTTTCCTAGAATTGCCCGTCTATGGAACTCTGTTCCGCTGGCCTGCTGTGATGTCATGACCCTTTTATGCTGTGATCATAGCGTAGTATCTGTGTTAACTGTGGCAAGCGGGGTCAAGGGTCAAAACATTATTATTATTGTTATTGTATTATTATTAATTGATTTGAGCGACGGATGGTCGCAGGATCAGTTATTATGATTAGAAGAATAAACAATTAAATTAAGGAAGAGATGATTGACGTGTGAATCGCAAAAGGAATGTGAAAATAGAAAATAGATGTAAACATTATTTTGGGGTTTGAATAAAAAAAATAACTAAATGTGGATATTAGGTTGGAAGGAGACACGTAATGAGATGACGTAAGAGAACACGTGATGTAGTTAGTTTTGGAGAGATTGACTTTTGACCACCAAAGTGGACAGACGGTCTAGACAGGGGTGGAAATACAGCTAGAAGCGGGCTGTAAGAATAGAAAATGTAGACGAACTGCAGATCCTGTGAAAACCATTTGAGACAGCTGTAATAAATTTATATTATAAAAATATAAACAGTTGTTTTGTGGTTTCATAAGTAAGAACAGATGTCTCATTTGGATGGCGCTGGTCGTTTCATGGTTCGTCACGGAGCAGCGGAAAATAGAAGAACTCTTCAAGAAAAAAGTATGAAGCATATATTATTCTTCTTATATATGAACTGTAAAAATATCCTGCGTGATAAGTCTGATACAACATGACTCAGTTTACTCGTCAATATCATGTCCTCCTAGCTAAACAACATACATACGATTTATACGTTTATTATCTGTCTGTTAAAAGAATAATATTTTTTTTTGTGTGATGTCTTTCAGCGGTCAGAGCCCTCCAAGGTCACCGCGGCAAGCGGCCTCCAGTTGGGACGGTATAGGCGGCGTCGAATCAATAGACCGCTGCACCGTTTCGCTGTCCCTCTTTACACAGACAAGCATGCGGTGTAAGCTATTGGATTCACTGCGTCTCATAGCGGTATAACCGGGGATCTGAGGTTCGTCTGGTACAGACTTCAGCCAGGTATCCAGCGCCGACTTGAACGATTCTGTTTTGCAGTTCGTGATCTCTCTGATGTTACGTGGTAGGCAATTGAAGAGCGTAGGACCCCGGGAATTTAAACTCGATTCCCTGAGCCGTCGGATCCAGTTGTCCCTGACACTGGTTAGGGGTGGTACCACACACCTTCTGCCACGTTTTGAGATATGGTGCTGTATACCAGCGTTGGGCACCTGGTTCTCCATCATACGCCAGGTAAACATGATTGAATATCTTTCTTGCCTGCGTTGAATCGATTTGATATTCAACGTATCTAGCAGTTGCCAATAATTCAATTGACTATAACCAGTTATCTTTCTTAGAAACGACTTCTGGATGGCCTCTAATGCTTGAATATGACCTTTTCTGTCCGGAGTTCACAGCTGACAACAGTAATCAATATGCGGCAACACCAGCGACTTCCAGAGTGTCAGCATTAGGTTTTTTGTCTCGTTTTGAAAGTGCGTAAAATCCAACTGGAAAGGCTCCGTGCAGTTGAACAAACTTTGTCAATCTGGGACGTGAATGTACCATCAGAATCCAACGTTACTCCCAGATCGCGCACAGTATCTTTGGTTTTAATTAGCTTCCCGTCTTGGGTCGAGTACTTAGATGCTTCTCTCAGGTCCTTCCTTCTACCGTATTTGATACACTCGAATTTCCCGGAGTTAAACTGCATATTGTTGTCATCCGCCCATTGGTAGATAGCGTCTAGATCATCTTGGAGAGCTTGTACATCAGAAGAATCTTTTATTTTCCTGCCAATCCTGATGTCGTCGGCAAAACTTGAGACGAAAGACGATTTGACTTTTTCGTCTATGTCGCCGATTAGTACGAGGAACAGCAGCAGACGAAGTACTGAACCTTGGGGAACGCCAGACAGCACTTTGGTCGGGGGAGATGCAGAGCCATTTACTACAACTGTCTGGTAGCGATCTGTTAGGAATGATTTAATCAATAGGATCAATTACCTCCAATTCCAAGATGTTGGAGCTTTTCGATTGTTACTGCAAAGTCCACTTTGTCGAACGCCTTTGCAAAGTCTAGGTATATCACGTCGACATTACATTCATTGTCTATAGTATTAATGATCCTATCATGATGGATTAG
>NC_136489.1:22023014-22073014 GCF_053919585.1 Euprymna scolopes | reverse complement strand
GATTGTTTATGAAGCCCAATGTAGTTGATGAAAATATAGTTAGAAGATGGTTTCATCAATTTCAGAGTGGTGAGAAAGATGTGACAAAGCTCGCTCCGGACTTTTTGAGTTAAGTGAAATAAAATATTAATGTGGATGAGACGATCGTGTAATAATAATTTGTGTTCATGACGAGCTTTAAATATCAAAATAACTTTTTTCAAAAAGTATTGAAGAATGTGTGCCCTTACTTAATGTGAATCCGACCGTTGGGTCCTTTCGTTCATACCAGAAGCGATCAGCTATTTTTGAGATGAGAAACTGACGGCTAATTATGCAAGCAAATGTTGGTCCAACAGCGCCATCTTGTATTGGATTCTCTGACAATCCCCCTGTGAATAGGTCGATGTCGTCTGGATGGCTGCAATACAGAATGAAAAGGAAAGCAACATAGGCGATTACATAACAGTGGCCTGAATTAAGCTGAGGTCTAGTTTTATATATGATCTCTATCGAAGTCTATATTTAGAAAATGACAATAATATAAGTTATACTACCCAAGATGTAAAAATAGGAAACGTTAGTTATCTGGTTAAGATAGGGCTTATGTTAAAATTAATTTTTCTAAAATCGACCCTATAAATAAAATTCTATCATAATATGGATTTCACCTGGTGATTGGGAATAAACATGTCGACGCCTCTAAATTCTTTCTACCTATCTGGGGAGGCCAATGCATCAGTCATTCATGAAAGATTGCTTGATCTGAAGACCAAGTCTTTTTGAACCGAGAAGTGTGTGTTGGCGCGTTATCTTGTTGGACAATTAGACTCTGTTTGATATCATCATTCTGTAAACCCAACAAAGGTAACAAATTATCTTCCAAAAGCAAGCAATCGTGATTCTTGGTCTGCGCACACGTTCTTCTTTTTATATCTTTTTCTTTTCTTCCTCACCGTGACGTCTCTTCGCACGCGATTCGACATTTGCATACAGCCACCATACGCGCTTCCGGGATCTGTTACACATTTATGTGAGTTCCGTTGAATAGTGAACTGCAAATGATAGTAGATGACGCATCAAAAAGTTAGCAAAAATGTTGTTGCAAGCACGATTAGCTCGCACACTATAGAAACAAAGATGATAAGAAATAGAAGTACCACTTACTCATAGACACTTTTGATTCGACTGGCAGCTGCGCTACTATGATCTACGAGTCCTCCGGCTTTGGTTCCAAAATTATTTACTTTAGAAAAGCCACACGATTGACGCCAAATGTTGTAAGGCGGCAATCCATGGTCGCGCCCTCGCTGGATATTTAAAGCCGCCAAATCAAGGCTGTTGCCGAAATTGTCTTCAAAGAGATGATCTGTCAACTGAGTGCTGATAAAACGATCGCATTTCTGGGATTTGTCTTTTAGCAGACCGCGGAAGAATGCACCAACCGATTTCACCTTGTCCTGAAAATATATTTATATTATGGGTTAAGTACTCCTCTATGTATGGAAAAAATGTCATACACCTTACAATAAATATTAAAAATAACACAGTATTCCAATTCCAAATAAGATGCCATCAACCCAGTCATACATTGGCTCATACGAGGAATACAAGTCAATATCTTGTCCTGGAATCCGATATGACCAAGAACCCACTATAACAGAGTTTACTCGTCAATTAGAAGTAAGGAAAATTAATGTTCTAAATCATTTTGTAAACTCAACGTTTGGCAGGTAAAGGATTTGATTTTCGATACCTTCAGACGCATTCTGATACAAAACCTACGTCAGGACACTCCCAGACATATCAAGTACTTTTGTGTGAAATTTTATATAATCGGACCAGCCGTTTCGGAATCCATAGGCAACTCTTCCCCCGTCTCTCACACACATCGACAAAGTTCCTTAAAATAATAGTAATGATGATTGTAAAACAAATGCCCAGAGCCCACTCGGGAATGCTGATCACCCTGTGATAATGGTAGAAATCGCCGTAAATTCTCGCCCTAAAACTGAAGACCCACTACTCAAAACAACGAGGTATTACAAAAGGCTGACTGGGAAGCCATCAGGGAACTCATCAGAGATGCCCCATGGCGAAATATTTTTTCTCTTCCAGCTGAACAGTGCGCAAATAGGACCACTGAATGGTTCAAAACTGCAATTAAAGCACATGCTCCAACACGGAAATTCTATAGTAATCCCCACTCTCCCCAATGATTTACTTCTACTTGTGCAGCTGCTATTGCTCAAAAGCAGCATGCGTACCGCAGATTCAATCGGCATAAGTCTAATTCAAACAGACAGAAGTATATAGAAGCTAGAAGTAACGTTAAGAGAGAAATAGCGACTGAAAATTTACTGAAACCACTAAAAAACGCATCGAAGCACAGAAATAAGGAACCCGTGATTTTTTAAATTCTACAACAGTGTAATAAATAATGGGCAGTCAACGATTCCCCCACTATCAAACAGTAATGAGGTTGCTTGCGTGGCAACCGACAAGGCTAATCTGCTTTCCAGTCGGTTTGCCTTCATATTGGGCCCGGCACACCACTCCCTCCCCGACTTGCCTTTGCAAACAGACGCCACACTAGACGATTTGATAATCACTCCTTCTCAGGTGCATGGTATCATAAAAAACTAGACACCTCAAAAGCAAGTGGACCCGATGTCATCCCGACTGTGCTATTAAAAGAATGCTCCACTGAGGTTGCTCCAGTTCTCTCCAAACTTTACAATGAATGCCTTAACGAATCTTGCTTTCCTGGCTGCTGGAAAACCGCTTCTGGTGAAAGAACTTACCCATTAAATTATCGCCCCATTAGCCTTCTCTCGCTTTTCGCCAAAATGTTTATGCCCTTAATTAATCAAGCCCTATTTCAACACCTTATAGCTGCTAAACTTATGACTGACAAACATTATGGATTCGAGCAAGCCCGTTCTACAGCATATATCTTAACTGTAATCTCTGAACGTATATACCATTCATTGGACAAAACAGAGGAGGGTACAGCGGTAGTCCTCGATATATCTAAGGCTTTTGACAGGGTATGGCACGAGGGTCTTCTAAGGAAAATCAGATCATATGGTATCACTGGAAGAATACATAATGTAATTAAATCCTTCCAAAAAAGAGAAAAATCCAGGTTGTCCTCGATGGTCGTACATCGAAACAATATGATATAAATGCGGGAGTACCTCAGGGGTCTATCCTTGGACGTTTACTTTTCCTGGTACTCATAAATGACCTCCCTGATAAAATTGTTTCAGAGATGGGTATATTTGCTGATTACACCACACTCTATAACAGGCACGAGGGGAAAACAAATGAACACTTATCTAAAGAAATGGCAGAAACACTAGAGGATGACCTCCAATCTGTAGTGGAATAGGGACAAACATGGATGGTCACATTCAATGCTGCCAAGACTAAGCTTGTTTCCTTCAATAATTATAAGAAACCTTCTTAACCACTAATAGCAATGGCTTAGAACACATTACCCGAAAGTACCTCCTTTAAACTCCTCGGCCTAACGTTTACAGGGAACATGAACTGGAATAGATACATTGAGAGGATTGCCAAGGCTGCTGCAAAGAAGGTAGGCTCTCTCTACCGTGCTAGAAAACTACTTGCGCCTCAAAGTATCCTGCACCTCTATAAGGCCACCATTCGCCCATGTATGGAGTACTGTTGTCACATTCGGGCTGGTGCATCTGCTGCTTGTCTCTCACTCCTGGACAGGGTTCAAAAGAGAGTCGCCAACCTGATAGACCCTGAACTGTCATCTAGGCTTCAGCCTCTGTCCCACTGACGAAATGTTGCATCCCTCTGCCTGTTCTACAAGCACTTTTATGGTGAATGTTCTGACGAACTGCAAGCACTTGTACTTCCTCGACGTGAATACCCCTGACAAACCCGACAAGCAGCTAAGTCCCACCCTTTCACAGTAGAGATCCTTAGGTATAAGAAAGTCTTCTACTCCAATAGTTTTTTCCCCAGAACTGTTAGACTTTGGAACTCTCTTCCGAGATTCTACTTTCCCAACTGTACTGATATGCAGAAGTTCAAGTGTAATGTGAACAAACATCTTGCTACTCATCTCGCTTCATAATACCCTGCAACTTATGTCCCCGATAGTAGCCCCCTACTTCAAAGTGGCACTGCGCCTTGTTTGGGGTGAAAATTGGTTTTAAAAAAAATTATGCAATTCATATAGAGATCGAGTATTAGCCCCGGGAAGAATCTCCTTAATTTCTGAAAACTTCGATGGAACACAAAAGTCATAATGTTACAGTATAGTTTGGTCTTGT
The DNA here is from genome assembly GCF_053919585.1 of Euprymna scolopes. Taxonomy (NCBI): domain Eukaryota; kingdom Metazoa; phylum Mollusca; class Cephalopoda; order Sepiida; family Sepiolidae; genus Euprymna; species Euprymna scolopes. Next base: position 22,068,722 of record NC_136489.1, on the reverse strand, counting down.
GATAAACTTGGGTTGAATTAAAGGTTGGATGACAGAAAATTATGTTCTGTGGATGATTTACTATTATTTAAAGGAACTTTGTCGATGTGTGTGAGAGAGGGGGGGAGAATTGCCTATGGATTCCGAAACGGTTGGGCCAATTTTTTTTTAAATTGTACACAAAAATACTTGATATGCCTGGGAATGTTCTTGCATAGGCTTTGTATCAGAATGCGTCTGAAGGTATCGAAAATAAAAAAAAAATCCGATTGCAGAAGGATATCCGATTTCGACCAAAGATAACATTTTATACAACCAAACATCGAAAGTGCATGTGAGAAGTTTTATCACTGCACAAGACGAAAGACCTAACCTATAAAATCAACAGTAGGTTCTTTTACAAGATAGGGGCGCGTTCGAAATGAATGTTTCTTCTTAGAGTACAATTGGCATATGATACCTGACTTTTGTATGTTAAATTTTAATTCAAATGATTTTGTAAAAATAATTTCATAAAATCAACAGTGGGTTCTTTGATAAAACAGGGGCGTGTTTACAATGAATGTTTCTGTTTAACACACAATTGAATCATGATACTTGACTTTTGCATTTTAAACTTTATATAAAGCTATGTTGTTCAAAATTACGCTATATGAAAGTATTGAATACATGGCACTTTACAATTTCCAATGAAAACTTTGTACTTTAAAAGACTCTTTAACTATTCAAATTTTCGACAGAATTCGAATGTTACCTCTGACCAATCAGAGAAGCAGAGATTATTTACAAGGTAGTGCTACTAATCATCTGACTCTTTGATGTATATTCTGCAATTCAATGATTAAAACACTGTCAATAACTTCCCCCACTCTTTATCTGTGCCTAAACCTAAACGGAGATTCCATGAACAAAGCGTCTTTCTTAGAACTGCACGCCTATGGAATTGTCTTCTGTTTTCCTGCTTTCCAGCTGGTTCTCTTCAAGTCTAACGTAAACAAGTTTTTGATGAGCCGTTCCATATAAGTTAATAAATTTACCGAATTTCCATTTACTACTGTACACTCTTTAACTCTTGGTCTTGATAAATGGTGATGCCTATGTAAAAAGAAAAAGTATAAGTATGCCGATGATTCAGCAAACCTTCCAAGAAATGGAAGACTGAGAAAAATTAATGAGAGTACTTCAAACATATCAGCAGAAATATGCAAATAAACAATCATTACTCGTTTTAAAATTAAAACTGATATTGAGTATGCTGGAATTAATGTAACTGTGGGTATCATTAGCAGATCTCTATATCGTAAAGGTTTTAATTCAAGATTATCAAGAAAAGTGTCTTTAATGAAACATGTCAAAAACCAAATAAAGTTTGTTAAAACTTCTGAAAATGTCAAAAACCAAATAAAGTTTGTTAAAACTTCTGAAAAGAAAAGTATGCAGTTTTGGTAAAACTTAATCTGGTCAGATAAAACAAAAGTTTGATTTGCGGCGATTTTAAATGTTACTTCTTCTTTTATCGTAAATCGAATTCATTAACAAGAAATTAAAATAAACTGGTGTTGTAAACCCACGCTTGAACATGGGTCATTAGAACTCTAGTTGTATGCTCTACGAGTGAACTATGTTATATAACGAAATTATTTGTTGCGATTTTATTATCTCCCTTGCCGGTGCAACCTAAATATTTCCCTATAATTCTTTTTTTTGATCTATAAAAAAGAAAGACTATTTTTAGGATCGGATTTTTTCGATTTTCGGTACTTATCGGATGAATTTCTGTATAAAACATATCTAAGAACACTGCCAGACATATAAATTACCTTTGTGTGAAATTTTTCAAAAAAGGCACAGCCGTTTCGGAACCTATGTTCTCATACACACAGTGAATTATATATATATATATATATATATATATATATATATATATATATATATATATATAAAGAGAGAGAGAGAAAGAAAGAAAGAGAGAGAGATTGATGAAAAACTGGCACTGCCTTCAGTAAGCATAATACTATTCCCACAGTAGTTTGGGAGTGGTTCCATTATGATATACGGATGCTTTTTATGCAAGGGAACTGGTGAGTTACATGTTATCCATTGTAGAATAAATAGTAGCATGAAATCTTCTTTAGGACATAGTTGGAATTTATACATTTAAACATTCTGAAGTATTTTCACACCTGCACAATGGATGCTAGTCTCAGACTATGTGAATGCCCTTTGTTATATACCTATTAATAAATATTTTTTTAAATTGAATAATTTATTGTGTGCAATTTATTAGGCTATCAGAGACGCTATGCTGGCTGACTACTCGCAAACTCTTGTGTAAGGTGCCTTGTCAAAGGGGAATCGAAATAATATGGTATATAGCTGTTTTTATGTACTAAGAGGCTACCACTTATCAAGGCCTATTTGACACTTGAGGATAAGTATTAATTGCTTTATTAGAGGGACTGAGAACAATAACGTACAGTTTGATGACAATGGTTGAGACTGGTTAGAAATTAGATTGGTTAAAAGGACGACTCAACAAGAACTTTTTAATATTGAAATTGAAAACGTCTATGTTATAGTTAGCTGGTAAGCAGCCAAGTAGTATCGTGCTTCAGAAAGGAGAATTCTTGGGATAAAGCTATGCTCGTTCATGTTTCGGTTACTTTTAAGTACACAGAGGGAGAAGTTGTAACTAGAGGTGTTCTTGTAAATGTTTTACAGAGTGGAACGATAGATTGGAGCTGAGTTGAGACCACCATGATAATAATGACTGATGGTTTGTGCTTATGCAAGAAACTGGTGGTTTATGTGCGCAAGAAACTAATCTCATTAACAGGTCTGAATAAGTATCAACAATGTTATACTGACTTATAGCTCCTAACGATGCACGTATATATAAGAGACTGATCATTGTGAGAGGTGGGCGTTATACTGATTGGCTATCGCTGTTGTCTATAGAGGTTGTCAGAAAGTAGGTATTTATTTGCTACCCCACGAAAGCAAATTAGGCAAAAGGCCGTTTTTTAATGTGGAGACAGTGGAAAGGGGGACCAGCTCCCCCGAGGGGGGAACTGGTAGTGACAATTGGTATGAAGGATTTCCCCTATATTGACCAAAACTGATTGCTACAAGAGCAATGGTCTGATATGTGAGGTTGAACCCATATATTACTTTAATTGCACTATCTGCCGGAACAGTTACTACACTTTGCTTCTGGCCCGAAGGCATAGAGGTTGTCAAAAGGTATCTCACTCCCGACTCTATCCTCTACCTGTAAAAGAGTCAAATACGTCGCAGGAGGGGGTACTGTTGCCACACCTGGAGAGGGAGTCCTAAGAATACCGATTCCTGCCTTGATAGCAGTTTCGGAATATAGTGGGTGAGTACCTTTTCGCCTTTCTACATCATTTTATGGTAGATGATCGACACAGCTCCAATTTATGCCCCCCCCCCATGTAATGAATTAAAATATAATATTTATGCATATTTTACAATCGGACAACGCCAGGAAGCGGGGGGGGCTGCTAGTTTAACATTTTAAAAAGTGGTATTCGTTTTATTGAGTTGAAGTATATTTAGTATTTTTCAGGCAGATAATATTTTAAAAAGAATTAAATTGCTACACTTTTAACGAAAGAAAGAAAAGAAAAAATATATTCGTTTTATTTATTGAGATCTCAAAATTCCCGTTTAATTTATTTTATTTGAACTACCCTGGATTTACCGAGTGTTTGGGATGGGGGGATGAGCGAAAAAAAATGGTAGTAGGCAGGCAGGCTCGAACCCATGCCGCGAAGGAAGAAAAGAACGTGAAACAAAAAAAATGACGTCTTTGCTGTTGCGCCATCGCTAAACTTGAAGTGACGAATGCTTAAATTAAGGCTAGTCAATCGAAAAGAGGGGATGACTTTCGAAAATATCGGCGAAAAAAGCGACTCCTCCCTGTAGAAAAGTGTCCAATTAAGTGTGAAGGAATTAATGTTTTTAGCTAATTTTTCAATATTTGTCGTCCGAACGGTCGGTTTCATAACGATATCGATCTCATGAAAATCCATCGCCTCTGTCATACATACATTTAAACAGACAGGTGAGATTTATATTACAGATAACAATTATTTTTACGGGAGAAGAAAGTGATTTTCCTTGATGGCTTTGGACCTGATAGATATTTGTTATTTTAATAGGAATGTTATTTAAAAAAATGGAATGTTCACAGTGCCCCACTGCCCCAGTAGTGAAATAATGCTGTACATACCCTAAGAATCTCGTCAGTCTTTCCGAACATTGTCTTCAATAACACAGGCGATCCGAAGGCGGTGTTGAAATCAGGTGAAAGTTTCGTAAAAAAAGACCGGGCCATAGAATGGCCGAAACGGAACGCCGCAGTCGAAAAAGCGTTTCGTATACTCGGGTCAACTTTTGGTCTGTAAACATCATGGAAACCACTCGAGGGACTTTGAAGTCCAAGAGCTTTAATAATCTTCGTATTGAGAATGGTCGGCAGAAATTCATTGTAGTTGATGCGTTGTATGATGGCTGCAACTATTCGTTTGGTCTCTTGGAATAATTTCTCGTCGTTCCAGCCAAGTCCCATGTTGCTCAACTGGTGGGCAATTCTATTGTGTTCTCGGAGAAATAAAGTATGGATACTCGCAAGGCCCATTTGTTCATTGACGCGACGATCACCTACAAAAGAATAGAAGAACATAAACGGTATTTCTTTAAAATAACACCGTCATGAAAAATAAACGCCTTTTATTATTATTATTATTATTATTATTATTATTATTGTTGTTGTTGTTGTTGTTGTTGTTGTTGTTGTTGTTGTTATTATTATTATTATTATTATTATTATTATTGTTATTATTATTATTATTATTATTATTATTATTATTATAGTTATTATTATTATTATTGTTATTGTTATTATTATTATTATTATTATTATTATTATTTATATTATTATTATTTTTATTATTATTATTATTATTGTTATTATTATTATTATTATTATTTATATTATTATTATTATTATTATTATTATTATTATTATTTATAATTGATTATTTGACTGTTTATTCTAAACATTAACAGGTTTTAACATGCTAATGCTTAGAATAAACAGTTTAACATGTTTTAACATGCTAATGATTAGAATAAAACGTTTAACATGTTTTAACATGCTAATGCTTAGAATAAAACGTTTAACATGTTTTAACATGCTAATGCTTAGAATAAACATTCAAATAATCACTGTGGTCGAATGCATAGATGTATGCTGCAAACGACAGGCTTGAAATGCGGACATATTTCGCTAAGAGACAAGAAGAACTAAACAATATATATGTAATAAAAGATATATTTTTGAATAAAAATATTTTTATTCAAAAATTTAATATATCAAAATATATCAACAAATGGCAATGTACATATACCAATAAAAAAATTAAGCAAAGTGAATTGACTCAAATGTTAAGCTTCATGATTCAGTTTCTGTAACCCAGCGTTCATCTAAAGATTTCAAAATCAAAACAACAAGAAAAATTTTGAAGCATCATATTGTTATTTTTCATGAATGTTACAATTGTTTTGGCATCATTCAGACAATTTCAAACTTTATGTTATTCAAAAATATTCTAGAATAGGTTCTCATCAGACGATTTGAAAAAAAAACATTAATTAATACATATCTGGACCGATTTCGATCCTGTTATTAACGGTATCAAGCAATTGGATCCACCTCCCTCTCGTCGTGTTTTTTGTTTAATCATTTTTCGATGGCCACGGAGTTTATGGAATGCTCTATTTTCGTATTCCTATTTTTTAATTTAAATTTCGGCTATTCGTTTATTTTTATACTAATTTAGTCCTTGATGTGTTTCTGACCTAATTAAATTTTTCATACATTATTTATTTAATTTAATTAGTTTCAAAGTACTGTATGCCACCTTTAAATCATTTATTAAATTTATATGTTCCATTTATATTCTATTCTGTCTCAGAGAGTTTCGTATCTTTTGGGTTTATCCACGATTTTACAAATTACTTAATGTGTTGTTTCGTGAGAGGTCGATTGTTATTAAAAGGTTCTTCTAAAAGATTTATTTTTATAATAAATTAAAAATAAATCTACATTCCATGCTTGTTAATTATAGAATTTTAAATTTAAAAATTATTTTTGAAATTTTATCGTTGGCTAATTATTCAGATTTAATTTCCATTGTTTAACTCTTCGAAGACCTAATCTAAAAAATATCGTGTTTAAAGGGGTATAACTCTTCTAAAAAATATCGTGTTTAAAGGGGTATAACTCTTCTAAAAAATATCGTGTTTAAAGGGGTATAACTCTTCTAAAAAATATCGTGTTTAAAGGGGTATAACTCTTCTAAAAAATATCGTGTTTAAAGGGGTATAACACTAGAAGTCTGATTTTTATTAATTCACTAAAATCTCAAGGTTTAAGTTTTCAGGATTTCATATTTTGACTTTATTATTATTTATTAATCATTCTCGTTTAATTTTGCAAGGCAGAAATTATGTTACTAATATTATCTTCCCGATGCCCATTCAAGATTTTTTTCTCATTTATTTTCAATATTACATATTACTAAAAAATTAATTTTACTTCTTTCCAGCGAGTCTGTGCCAATATGTTGCATTTGATTAATACTAGAGGTTTTTTTCTCTTTTTCTTTAGCTGTTGAAGTTACCAGGATTTAATCTTATTTTCCATAACTATTATTAAGAGTAAAACTATTTTTATTTCTTCCTAATAAGGTTATAATTATTCAATTTTTAGTTTGTGAAGTTTAAGACCTACTAAATTATTTAAATATTTCAACCATTCTAAGTTTTAATCTTACATTTATGGGTTCTTCTTATATTTGACTATTAGTATATTCTGTCGATTTGATTTTATACATTTATTTCAGCGAAGTTTTAAACGTGAAAGCAGGAATTTATTCCTATGAAGACAACTTTGTATAGCATCCAATTTTTTGTTAAAATTTCTTCTTTAGAATTCTCTATGTAATAAGCTTCAAGTAGGCACAGATTACATCTTTTAGATTTAATTGGTTTATATTTTCTACCCTTATCCACTATTTACCATTTTAGTTCGAATTTTTTATTATTTTTACGTAGTTCCCTAATCCAGTCGCCTAATACAGTTGTGTTTATTTTTTTACCGGCCTTTTTAAAACAAGAGAAATTACACCGGTTCTCAAGCCAGTTATACCCGTTTCCTACCTTTGATGTTAAATATACTTGTTCCTTAAACCAACCTCGACTTGATTTTCTTCTTTTTACTATTGTGCTACGACACAAGATTTTTAATAATTATTTTTGTTTTATTCTCGTTTCCATTATTATTTCCATCCCTATTAAGTTCGTTCTCGGGTCCGAATTTAAAAGATGTAACCTGGTTTCTGAATCTTCCTTACAGACAAAATTGACAATACAAAAGTATATACTAGTGCATATAGATTTAATAATCATCAATTTAATAAGGAAAATACGTGAATGGGGGATGGTATAAATGTTCTTTATACCTAGGTATTTCAAAACCTAATGCTTCTCATAAGAAAAATATGGGGGTTTAGATAACAAATAAGAAATGTGACGTCTAGTGATTGGCATACTAAAGGTGTAGGGAAATCTTGATAGAGGGTAAATATATCTTTGTCCTGATGTGATTTACAGCTCTAGTCAAGAACCAACTGCCGTGCACCAGGAGGAATCCCATATGCCTCCCTGCAGTAACTTAATCCACAATATATTGAAGTCTAGATTGCACTATAAAGACTATAGAGAATCTACTGTTTATTTTATGTAATTATTTTTATTTTGAATAAAAGTTTAAAATACAAAAGTCAAGTACCATGGTTGGATTGTGCTCTAAACAGAAACATTCATATCGAGCGCCCCCTGTCTTATCAAAAAACATACTGTTGATTTTAAACTCCGGGCTCTAATGCTTATGTAATTTATATATAAACTTTTCAAATGCACTTCTAATATTAAGCTATATAAAAGTGTTAACTTTAGTCAAAATCACACTCTTCCTTTTGGTATTTTTTTATTATCGATTTTCCATACTTATCGGAGGTATTCAGATACAAAAACTATGCAAGAACACTCACAAACATATGAGGTACATTTGTGTGAAATTTAATAGAAATCTACTCAGTCTTTTTTGAGACCATAGGGAACTCTCTTCCACACACACACAAATTGATTATATATATATATACAAGAATAAAAAAGCATTGGAAATGCAAAAGGATATAGGGATGGTATGCCAAAAAGTATACAAACAAGATAGCTATGAATTGCTAGGCACATGGAAATAGAATTGCATCCAAAGTATAGCCCTATAGCTTTTTACAACCGTAATGATGGCACGGAATGAAGATTGGAGAAAAGCTATAGGGCTATACTTTGGATGCAATTCTATTTCCATGTGCCTAGCCATTCATAGCTATCTTGTTTGTATACTTTTTGGCATACCATCCCTATATCCTTTTGCATTTCCAATGCTTTTTTATTCTTGTTAATTAGTATTTTTACTTACAGTCTTATTTTTAAACTTACATTCATGATAGTATTGTCTTTTTTAGGAGGCGGCTCATTGCCGCCTCCATTAGTAGCAGGTCGCTTCCTGCTGGGTTTTAGGTCTTTGGGTTTTGGGCCTTAGGAGTTGCCTCTTGGTCCTCCATCGGTTCTATATTACATAGAGAGTGCTACCGCCTCTCTGATAAAACAGTTAGAGTATTATAAAGTTCTAAAATGTTCATACCTTCACTATTAAATTTTTCTTGGTTCATTCTTTGGCGCTTTGGCAAAGATTTGGCAGTTTTTGATATTTATATTTATAATAGTTTGTGCATGATGCAGCTTTTTCCCCCTTGGGATCCCTGTTATACCGTGCTTTTGAGTCAGCACGTGAGGCAGCCTTCTTTTTTTCTGGTTCTTTGTTATAAAGAGCACGTGAGGCAGCTTTTTCCCCTCGGAATCCCTGTTATACCGTGCTTTTGAGTCAGCACGTGATGCAGACTTCTTTTTTTCTGGTTCTTTGTTATAAAGAGCACGTGAGGCAGCCTTCTTTTTTCTGGTTCTTTGTTATAAAGAGCACGTGAGGCAGCTTTTTTCTCCTCAGAATCCCTGTTATACCGTGCTTTTGAGTCAGCACATGAGGCAGCCTTCTTTTTTCTGGTTCTTTGTTATAAAGAGCACGTGAGGCAATTTTTCCCCCTCGGGATCCCTGTTATACCGTGCTTTTGAGTCAGCACGTGAGGCAGCCTTCTTTGCCTCAGGATTTGCATGATACTTAATTTTTATTATTTCAGCATTTTTCTGATAGTATTCTTTTTGTTCAGATAATACCTTGACTTTGTTTTTTTCATAGTCTATATTTCTCTGAGCTTTTTTACTACGTGCTGACTTTGGCATTTTTTATTAAATGTAAACATATAACACTTATGTGTATCTTACTATAATATCACTTATCTTATAGCAAGACAACTCTCGTAGAATTGAGATACTGCCCCGTCACCAATAGTTAAAGTGTGGAACGGTAAATACACCAATAGTGTAGTTGTTATCTTTATATGAAGTCCTAATCAGTGACAGTGTGAGGTTACTTGGTTAATTTATTGTAGTTTATTTTAGAAAACTTACTTGTTTTTATTAGTAGATTGTGTATAGTAGCCACAATATCTAGTTATTTTTGTGGCTAGGGCTTGGATTTTGATTCTTTTTTGTCAGCTTCCAGTGAGTTCTTAGAAGATGACTTTCTTGCAGTTTCTTTTGCGGTTAATTTAACTTATTTCCTTTGGCGTTTGGTGAGTTCTTAGAAGAACTGGTCTGATCTACTTTTCTTAGCGAGCGAAGAGATTCAGCTGCATTTAACAATGGTTGCTATAGTGTATTTTTGCGCATGCGTGAGAATTTCAAGTTTCCTCCTTATTTTTCAATAGTTTGACAGTAGTCATGTGTCTTTCTGCCAAGAGCGACAGACGTCAGTGTTAGCCGTGATCGTCTAGAGGTTAGGACCCCACGTTGTGGCCGTGCTAACCTAGGTTCGAATCCTGGTCACAGCATTGACATTTTGTACATATTTTACAGTCCAAAATCTGAAGAATTATTTGTTTTTATAACATTGTTTTTTGACGTCGTACTTGCTGATAGGTTACTCTTATAACAATTTTGATCAACTGAGATAAAGATTTCGTGGTTTCATTAACGCTGGTGGGTTACTGCTTAAAGAAAAAACCTTAACGTTCACCTCAAATATTCAGCGTCCAAGAAATATAGGCCACTGGCAAACTGGAACGTCTGTGAGCATCCGGTGTATTATTTGGAGCTGTCCCTTTTGAGAGAAGTTCTGTGTTCGAAGTGGTCTGTCTACATTGGGTATATAGTGTTTAAAACTTGTTATTACACGTAATCTTATTTAATTATGGAGTTAGCTAAAAAGCGATGGGTCACTGCACTTCTCCGGGTAAAGAGCAGTCGATTGATGCTTGAACTGTTGTCAGAGACCGTTCGTACACCGAGATACATCGTCTCAAAAGAAAGAAGAAAGAAGAAGAAAGAAGAAAGAAGAACAATTGGCCATTTTTGTACCCTTTTTTTGCTCTCTTTTGACATTTTAACCGACGTTCTGACACTCGCTGGATTCGTAAGACGCTTCTCTGTAAGAATATGTGCTTTTTGAAACTTATAAGTTGATTTTAGTTGAGACTTGGATAGTTTTGTTTTGTAGGCGTATATAGGCGTGTACGGGCCATCCCTATATAGAGAGTGCTACCGCCTCTCTGATATATATATATATATATATATATATATATACATATATATATATATATATATATATACATACGAGTAAATAATTAATTAAACATGTTAAAAACACTTGGAAAAAGAGTTAAAAACGTATTTAATCTCAAAAGGAAACACTTAATAAGTGGATAGTCCTTAATCCGCGGAGTTTCGAAGAAATAATTTTCTTCTCATCAGAGGGTAGAAATTATCAAAATGCAGGATCGGATTTTGCATACAACAGTATTTGATGAAACTATGAGTAAGTCAAAGATATTACTTGATAATAAAAAGTGAAACAGAGGGAATATGGTGAAGAAAAAGGTGATTTCACGTGAATGGATAGTCTAGTTATTTTTGTGGCTATATATATATATATATATATATATATATATATATATATATATATATATATATATATATATATATATATATATAGGAGGGTGGCTAGTCTCCCAGAAGGATCAAAAACAAGACCTTACAAAGGGCGGATGAACCCTCCTAGTGTCAACGGCCAACTAACTCCACATGCACTTATATGCATGTGTATATATATATATATATATATATATATATATATATATATATATATATATATAGCACGGAGTTTGAAATTCCAGGTTGGTGTCTGGCGTGCAATATTTCACTTCATGGGCAGGTAGTGGCTCTTAAGTCTGGTTGACAGTCTAGCTAAGTGATGGAAAACTCTATTACAAAGCCTGAGATGCAGCTGTTCATTAGTTCCGTGGCATATTTTGCACCAACTGACGTTATCGGCTGTTTCAAAAAGTGTGAATGGTCCTACGCAAGCCATTACCACTTAAATCAAATCATTTTGTGGATAGCCATGAGTTTGCTCACTCTGCTTTCTTACAACATCCAAAAAGGTAAGCAAAATGTTCAATCAGGCGAAGTCCACTGGCGATGGGGTACTGGTGGTGGAGGTAGGTGGAGGATACCACTGGAGGCCTTTATTCGGTACTCTGCACAGTTGGTGGCATAGTAGGTGATGGCCGTTCTTGTGTAAAAATTTGTGAACAATTGCACAGTTCGTGTCCTCTACTATGTGGCAAAGTAGGTCTTTTCTAGATGTAGCACTGATTTCCCTAGACAGGGAGGGGGAAATAAAAGGAGCCCTAAAAAAAGCTTGTTCACACAAAAGCTTGTCATCTTGCTGCCGTTGACTGGCTATCCAATTGTGCAGTCGAAACAGAAACTCAATTCGAAATACAAAACATGCGTTCAATTTTGGAACGTGGAATGTAGGAGCATTGCTTGATAGTGATGATTCTTTCGAGAGGAAGACGGCGCTAGTTGCAAAAGTACTTAAACAATACAACATTAACATTGTTGCCTTGTCTGAGACACATCTTTTGGGATCAGGTGAATTGAAAGAAATTGGCGAAGGTTACACGTTCTTTTGGCCAGGTCAGAAAGAGGGGGAGAGGCATAGTTCCGGTGTTGGCTTTGCAATAAAATCAAATATTGCTGACTCTCTGGAGGCTCTTCCTCGGGGCGGTGACGATCGTTTAATGACCCTTAGAATGGCACTCACAGCTGGAACGGGACTGACACTGGTAAGTTGCTATGCACCAACTCTAAATGCAGAAGAGGTAGAAGCCACAAACTTCTACGAAAAGCTTGGTGACATAGTAAGAAACATAAGCTTTCATGACAAGATCTTACTGATGGGAGATTTCAATGCCCGGGTAGGCTCGGACAGGGAGACATGGGGAAAAGTGATTGGGGCTCATGCTATGGGGAAAATAAATGACAATCGCTTGTTGTCATTTTGTAGTGAACATGGGCTCTTCATTACAAATACTATGTTTCAGCAGCCAAATCGTTGTAAAAGCACATGGATGCACCCAAGGTCCAAGCATTGGCATCTTATTGACTTTGTTATAACCCGGAAAAGAAATAGGAGAGATATTCTTTTGAGTCATTCATTTCATGACTCATGTTGGCTGTCGGATCACGCCCTGATTCGATGCAAGACATCACTGAAACTACGACCTAAGGGCAGAGAGCATACACTTAAGATGACAAAGCCATTGAATATGAAAGAACTGAATATTGAAAAGAAAGAAGAATTATCTTCTAAGTTAGATGCGAAGTTAAACGAAATTGTGATAAACAATGATATTGAAGAGTCCTGGAAGAAATTGCGGGATGCCATCTATGAACGTTCAAGCGAAGTACTAGGAATTTCCAAGAGGAAGCATCAGGATTGGTTCGACGAAAATGACATTGAAATTCAGGGTATTTTCGACCAGATGCACTCTTCGCACAGGGCCTGGATATCAGACAAGAATTCTGCAGCGAAGAGATCGGTTTATCTCAGTGTCAGGAGGGATGTTCGGCGCCGATTGAAGAAAATGAAAGAAGATTGGTGGTCTGCAAAAGCCTCTGAGCTCCAGGCTGCTTTTGATAGAAAAGATGCGAGGGTATTTTATGAGGGTCTGAAAGACGTTTTTGGGCCACAACAATGTGGTACTTTACCCGTTATGGGAGCAGATGGCACAACCTTGTTGACTGATAAGAATGACATCCTTAACCGCTGGAAGGACCATTTTGAAGGAGTGCTGAATTCTTCTTCTGATGTTAACTATGATGTTTTGAGTTCTTTACCTGCAAGAATCCAAATACCAGAACAAGATGTGATTCCTAATTTTTCTGAAATTCTCGCAGCTGTAAAACAAATGCTACTGAGAAAGTGTGCAGGTGATGATGGTATACCGGCTGAAATATTCAAGTTTGGGGGGAACACACTTTTGAAAAAACTTTTGGAGTTATTCATCAGGATCTGGGAATACGGTTCTGTACCTCAGGATTTCAGGAACTCGTCAATAATTCATCTCTTCAAGAATAAAGGAAAGCGCATTGATTGTGATAACTACCGTGAAATATCACTGCTCTCTGTGGCTGGTAAAGTACTAGCCAGGGTCATTTTGAACAGGATAATCATTCATCTAATAGACAAAATTTATCCTGAGACGCAGTGTGGTTTTAGATCTGGAAGGGGAACCATCGACATGATCTACTGTTTACGCCAAGTTGTAGAGAAGGCACGTGAGAAAAATCAGGATCTGTTTGTCGTTTTTATCGACCTGACCAAGGCGTTTGACTCTGTCAATAGAGTTGCACTTTGGAAGGTTTTGAATAAAGTTGGAATCCCTGAAAAAATGTTAAATGTAATAATGTCCTTTCACGAGAATATGGAGGCACGTGTAAGAGCAGACGGAAAGTTCTCGGAGTCATTCAAGGTAAAAACCGGTACGAAACAGGTTGTGTTATGGCACCTGTGCTCTTTGCCATCTTCTTTTCAATCATGCTCGAGCATGCTTTTAAAGATTACACGCAAGGTGTCCATTTTGAGTTTAGAACTACCGGAGGTCTTTTTAATTATCAATGATTCAAAGCTAAAACACTAACAAGAAGAAAAATGGTTCGTGATTTTCTTTTTGCAGACGATGCTGCACTCGTGGCCACTTCATTTGAAGATGCACAAGAATTAGTTGACAAGTTTTCCAATGCCGCAAAAGCATTTGGTTTGACGATTAGTATTAAAAAGACAGAAGTTATCTACCAACCAAAGCCCACCCCGTTGCAGCAAGGTGGTGTGAATATTCCGAGACCAGAATAGAACCGCCTCAGAAAATCTTAGTGAATAGACAGCCTCTAAAGTATGTTAAATCTTTTGCATATCTCGGAAGTAAGGTGAATTCGTCAGCATCACTTGGTGATGAGATATTGAGCAGAATTTCAAAGGAGACTGATGCCTTCGGCAAACTGCGGCCAAGAGTATAGAATGAAAGAGGTTTGACTCTAAAGACTAAAATCTCAGTTTATCATGCAGTGATTGTTTCGATATTCCTGTATGGATCAGAAGCCTGGACCCCATACCGTAGGCAGATTGAGCAACTGGATACATTCCATAAGCGTTGCCTTCGCAATATATGTGGATAAACATGGAAAGGCCCCTAACTCGAAATTGTTTACTAGGTGCGACATTTTACGTATTGAGGCCTTCCTGATGAAGTCTCAGCTTCGGTGGGCTGGTCACCTTGTTCGCATGGATAAAAACCGTCTTCCGAAGCAACTAGCATACAGTCAACTGAAAGAGGGTAATCGAAATGTGGATCGTCCATTTCTGAGGTACAGAGATAAGCTGAAAGACAATCTTAAGCACGCAGACCTGAACCCAAAAACATTTGAAGAAGATACTGCGGATAGAAAATTGTGGAGGGAAATATGTTTTGCGGGCATTAACACATACATTGACACACGGCTATCGAATCAAACAAATCTTCGTAGAGCACAAGTAGGAACAGCACCTTCCCAGCCTGTATCCTGTGAGTCATGCGGCTTGGTTTGTGGGAGCAGATCTGGCCTTGTGTCACACATGCGACACAAGCATTGAAGGCAGAGTGAAAAAGAGCAATTTTTGGCCCCCATGCGTCGAACACGACGGGAGAGTCCATCGTATATATATATATATATATATATATATATATGTAGTTTTTAAAATATAATTATCCACTGACACGTGTTTCGTCGCCTATAACTTATCAGAGTGGCTGAATCTAGCGAAATTCGAAATCGGGACCCCATGATAAGAAGCCTAAACCTCTACCACCGGACTATCTCGCACGACTCGTGTTCTTTTGTGGATGTTGTTTGTTTGTTTTTGTTTACGATACTTTTTAAATAAATTCAATTATGTATACAAAAGTGCATTTTTATGCATCGTTATTAATCTTTAGTGATTTTTAAAGTAAAGATGAAACTGTCCTACCTGCTTTGAAACAATAATTATTAGTTGAAGTTACAACACAACTCCGTTGAGGATCTTTAGGCAGAAGATGAGGAAATGATTCTTTCATCTGACCTGAAACATAAAACATTGTAATTATATATATATATATATATATATATATATATATATATATATATATATAGAGAGAGAGAGAGAGAGAGAGAGAGAGAGAGTAATAATAGTTGGTCGTTATGACACCTTTGTCCCATCATACCTCTATCTTGCCATCCTCCCTTGTTCTCACTTCATCAGGCACCTCCACAAACCATTTTCCAGCACACTTCATCCCAACTCTCTTACACACCTCCCAATATATCCGGAGTCCCATGCGATCGTGTCTTTTGCGGTACTCTCTATGGGCAAGTCCACTACATCCTGCTGCAAGGTGCGCAATTGACTTTGAGGTCTTACCAAAAATCTGGCATTCTGCAGCAATTTCCTCTCCTAGTCCACTTTTTTGAACAATCGTGTTCCTAATGCCTGCTCTTGTGCTGCACAAACAAAAGCTTCGGTACTCTTAGCCAGATACCCAGCTCTAAGCCATTGCCTTGATCTTTCATCAGCCACTTCTGCTATATCCTGGAAGAACCTTTCGTGCATTTTCTTCCTAGCCAGTTCCTCTGCCCTTTCTCTATCCATACGTTTCACATAATCAGCCTTGGTCTCACATACCTCCACTTCATTGGTCACAACCTTAAGCATCCACTCCTCACTTCTAACCACATGCTCCTTCAACGACATATCGGTTCTAACACAATCTTTTACACTTTTCAATCCTCTCCCGCCGTCTTTCCACTTTTGATACAGCCTTGCTACGCTATTTCGAATGTGAAATATACCAAACATTGCTAAAACTTTTCTTGTTTTGATATCCATAGTATGAAAATCCTTGTCAGACCATTCTAAAATTCCCGCACTGTATCTCAAAACACTGACCGCCCATGCATTCACTGCTTTCATTAGGTTTCCTCCATACAGTTTCGACTTCGCAATTAGTTTCACTCTTCTAAGATACTCCTATTTGACTTCTCCTTCATTTCTCTGTTCATGATGCCTACACCCTCCAACACTCCCAAATACTTATATCCTGTATCTTCGATTTCTTTCATTATTTCTCCATTTGGCAGCACTATTCCATTCGAATGAACCTTTACTCCTCTTTTCATCATCAGCACCGCGCATTTACTAATCTCAAACTCCATCCCAATGTCTTCTGAGTATGTCCCCACAAGTTCTACAAGTCTCTCCATTTCCTTTTTATTTCTACCGAATATTTTCAAATCATCCATAAACAGTAGATGGTTGAGGAGTGTTGTTGTTGATTTCTTCTTGTTACTGCTGCTGTTGTTGTTGTTGTTGTTGTTGTTGTTGTTGTTGTTGTTGTTGTTGTGGTGGTGGTGGTGGTGGTGGTGGTGGTGCATCATGCATTTATTCATTTCGAATGAATCAGATGATTCTATTGTTGGCATTTGTATATCCGATATCTTTCTAGTTAGAATTTTTCCAGAAGCCACATGAAAGTGTTTCTGTGGAACGAACAGATTCGAACATGGCACACCTACGTTGTCAGACAATGTTGTTAACCAATTAGCCACCGTAACCTCCCTAATCTTGGTGCAGGACTTTGTTTTCAATTGAATCCACAGAGATAAAAACAAACACGCAACAATATATATATATATATATATATATATATATATATATATATATATATATATATATAAAGTGGTCACCCAAACACCACCTTCAATTACATTAAACCTAATCCACCCAATATCTTAAACAAGAGAAATAGAACTAGGAAAATAATTTGGTTCAAACCCCGCCCCCTTCAATACAATGGTCAAAACAAAGATTGGCACTAAATTCTTCCAACTAATAAACAAACACTTCCCACCCAGCCACGTACTACACAAAATTTTCAACAAAAACACAATTAAACTCAGCTACAGTTGCACGGACAACCTAGAACAAATAATCAAGAAACATAACAGAAAAATACTTAACAAAGATGAAAATACAAACCACACCAACAAGAACAAGTGCAACTGCACCAACAAATCGGAATGCCCACTTAATCAACAGTGCCTACAAACAGAAGTAGTATATAAAGCTACAATCGCACCTAAAGAAAACCTAAACGACAAAAAATATTATATTGGCCTGGCCGGCACCTCATTTCAGGATAGATTCAGAGTACATAAATGCTCCTTCATAAACCCTAACCACCCTAACAAAACCTCACTAACTACCCACTATCTACATCTAACCTAAAATAACCTTACACCAACCATTAAATGGGAAACCCTTAGAACATCTAGCACATGTAAATCCCTAAACTCCCCATGTCTCCTCTGCCTAAACGAGAAACTCCTTATCTCCAATTTTAAAGACAAATTACTAAACAAAAAACAGGAAACCGCCATAAACTGTAGGCATTACAAATCCCACCTCCTTAGCAACTATACACCTCTCTAAAACATCCCTTAGACAACACCACCTTAAATCCCCTAAATTATACATCCAATACAACCACCCACCACAACTACCATGACATACACTCAACCAAACCCCCTTAACCAATTCCCCCACATCCTACACCACCTTACCCCATCCCCCTAAGAATCCCCCTAAATCCAACAAAATAACACATACCCCCAATCACCACCAACTCTAAACACCACATAACCTCATCCCACATAACCACCCAATAATCGGCATCAATTCCCCTCCCTCTAGCCAACCTCCTGCCCAACCCCAACACACCCTACATGCAACCTCCACGACTTAACACGGAAATTGTTTACATATAACTATGTGGATTTACACCTACACAGGTAAGTACGCATGGAAATGTACAACTGACCGATGCCTTATGTGCATAGACGCATACCTTAGAGTATGACACCCCAATATAGCCTTCCGCCTAAACTGATCGATAATACCCAAACAAAACCAAATACCCCAACTTAGAACAATAACTACAGCACACAATCCCCATATAAACCACTTCAAACTCCGCCCCAAAATCTATAAACATGGCTACTTAGGACCACTATCCCGGGTACGTGGGCGTTTATGAATGCGTATGTAAGTATATGCGGATGAAACCTGTGCCTATATTTATGTCATGTCACGCTATATATCTGTATGTATATGCCTGCTCACATATCGGTGCGTGGGTGTGTATCTTTGCAGATGTATATAACGAGAGCATATGTGTGAGCATATGTGTATGCGTGTATGCATGCATATCTGTGTACATACATACGTGTTGGGACGTGTATCTGTGGGTATGTATATGTATGCGGAGGCGTACGCCGGCGCTTCCGTGTGCACCCACATCTAACCATAAAAACCCCCATTAATGAAAATGAAAATATCATGTATATGAGCCTGGGAATGAATTTATGCTCATATGTATGTATAATCATATCTATGTATAATCATGTCTACATCGAACGATAGTGTTGCGCCTATGAACTTAGATTTACATCTATGTAGACGAATATGTCTATATCAATAACTGTCTGTATATCTGGGTATGTATATGTGTGTATACACGCACCTGTACACCCAGGTGTGCGTCCGTGTGTACATGGGGTACCGATGTATATGTGCACGTACCAATGTATACGTGTGTGGATGTGAGAGCATATGTGCCCACTGCCTGCTGTCCACATACGTATGTGAGAGCGTGCAGCTGTATATATGTCGATGTATGTATTCACGAGTATTAGTATCTGTATGTGCGCATGTGCTTGCATGTATGCGTGGAGGTGCAAGTATGTCTGAATCAATATGCGAATCTAGGCCCGTGTATACGCCTCCTCGGGGATATGGGTGTCGATGTGTGTATGTATCTGTGTATGAGCGCATCCATACTTACGCACACGTACTCAATTTAGCACCTTAAGGAAAATTTGACGTCAGCGGGAGCGGCGCGGGTGTCTATGCATGCATGCGCGCATATGTGCATATATCTGTACGCCAGGGCGGAGATGTATGTGAACGTTTCTTTAAGTATATATGTGTGTACGTGCGCATGTGTGTGCTCGTGCGTGTAGTGTAGCCGCTAGCTAACCCTCTTCAAGCAATTAACAATAAATAAAAACCAAATAAATAAACCGAATCATAGCCCCCCCACCGCCTCTGAACCTAAGCGAACACCCAACAGGTCAAGACATACTTATCAAGAAATCATCTCACCAACGAGACGCCAAAAACTTTAAACATTAAGACTCGAATTTTAAAGCAATCCCCTCCTCCTACCGCGACATATCCCCTCCCCCTCCAAGTATTCCTATGCCCTCAGCCACACCAGAAATGAACTTCCCAGAACCTCCCCCACAACCACCTAAGGTCCTTAAACTCCAAAACTAAAACATTACCGACATACCAAACACCCCCTCCCACCTTTCCCCCTTGTTCCCTTCCTCTTTTTTCCGCTCTTCTCGCACCCCTTCCCTGACATCATTCACTCTTTCATCCCATCATAACGAACATTTCTGTAAAAGTCTGAGGAAGCTACAGACGGCCAAAAAAACGGCCGGATAGCTGAAACAATAATGTAACTTAACAGAAAGATACGGTAATAAAAAATAAAACGTATATATATATTATTGTATGTATTGACCATAATCACGAATTTCTTTTTCTTTTTTCCAATTTAAAAAATTCAAGTTGTGTACCTTTAACATGGCTTCTAAGTTGAGACTGATCATTTTTGCTGTTACCATAAACAGCCCCTCCATCAATGAAGGATGTTATCTGGTTGAGTTGCTCACGGGCACCTGTAAATAAAGTAAAAGAAATTTTTATTTAGGACTAGCGGGGCTGGCGGTCTTTACTGGTCGTAAAATATGCTTAAATATATTTTGTACTTTTTATTACAAAGTCAATTCTCTATTGACTATTATATTGTGCCTAATATATAGGCCTGATTTCAGAAGATTTTTTTAATTACTTGATTTTTAATTAACTAGAATCGAAACCGAAACATTAAACGATCCAGCCACGTTCCCTACCATTTGAGCTATTGACATATAGATAAAAAAGATTTAAAATTAATTGAATGAATTTGCGCATGCACAAAAGTAATAGAAATATGTCCACAAATTGAAATGAACAGTTTGCATTTCAACTTATCGACATATTTGTGTACCCGTTATTCATCCATCCAAACAAAGATTTTCCTCGTTATAAACAATCCTTGGTGTATGATTACTATTTCCTGTTAATTTCAGTGTTATGTAACTGGTAGTGTAAGAGTGTATCGGTTAAATATTTGCACAAAAAAACGTACGCATACTTACATATTTTGAAAAGTCTGCAATAAAAATTAACAAAATTATACAGATAAAAACACAATTAGTCTTTGTTGATAGTCAACTACAAGAATTCTTATGGCGGCAGAGAATCAAAGCCAACTGGTGTTTGAAATTTTGTTATTTGGATTTTAATAATTTCATTTGTTATTTTGATTTCAATATTTTTATAATTTCATGAACATATTTATTATATACATTTAAATAAAAACATAATGTTTAATTAAAAAGATTATTTTTATGATTTTATAAACATATATTCATTATATAAATTCAAATAAAAAGCATTCATTTTTAAATTTAAAAAACTTCTATTTTTATAATTTCATAAGCATATCTATATATCTATAAAAGTGAACGTGTCTGTCTGTCTGTCTGTGTACATTTCCCTACGCAATAACTCTGTCAATTTTTAGTCCATAGACTCGAAATTTGAAATACCGGGTACTGAGATTTGGGAAAATCGATGTGACGGGTGTCAGCCAGAAATTTGGCTGTTAAGGGGTCAAATTTCAACGATTTGACCTTTAAGAACTCTACGAAACTCCTCCGACAATTTTGGGTCTAGACACTTGAAATTTTAGATATAGGTTCCTTGAACCTGGATCTAACTTAATAAAGTGATTTGAGCCCGAAACTATAAATTTTAAGGGGTCATAATAGGAATCAAATTAAAAAAAAAATTTACTCTTTTTTTTTTTTTTTTTTTGCTCAGCATACACCTTCAAACACCCGAGCAACGCCGGGCTGAAATGCTAGTATTTCTTATAAAATTTCGAATAAAATGAAAAATTTAATTTTTTAAATTGTGTTATTAAAAGTGGCAATAAACACTTATTGTGTCATTTTTATATGTTTAATTTTGTTAATTTTTATTGTTTACTTAATGTCCCTTCTATTTTATTTCAATAACTCGCTTCACAATAGAAATACTGAAGAACAATAAAAGTAAAGGAATTCATTTGCCTTGTCACCGCTTTCGGTAGCGTTACGCCAGAGGATAGGCAGTACGTTAGCTGACTATAACCGTCGATAAACATTAGCAACGTTTCTTGTATGAAAACGTGCCTATAAAGAAGAGAAACTATCTTCCCCACTAGATTGTGAAGTCAATTTTGTATTCTGTCAAGATGGTATAATTATTTGTATTGCATATGCTCGAATGAGATTCAATGTCTGGTTTCTCTTTCTAAAATATTCACAGCAGCATATTCAACCACTGTAAATAGTGTTTTTCTTCTTTCTTCGTTTGTCTACTTAAAACTAAACGAAAGTTCTACGAGAAAAGTTTCTCACCCAAAACTACTCATTTATGAAACACGATACGGCGGGATTGCTTCCCAGCTTACTACAGACGTCAAGTCATCCTATTAAATAATCAAATTTTTGCCAAGTTTCAAAAATCGTCTTCAATCCTCAAGGTGTTCTCTTGCTGTCTACGTGACAAATGCATTAACCGTTGTCCTCAATTGATTTTGGGCCTTGATAAGCGATGACATTAGTGCAACAGGCAAGAAAGAATAATGCTATTTTCATCAACTATGAACTACTGAACATGTTTTGAGGTGATAGTTTATACTAATTAATTTATCTGTTTAAAGATTCTTATATCAGTATTTATTTGTATCAATGTTTCTGTGTCCGCAATTAGGATCCGCAACTCACAGGCGTTCAGAAATATGGATTTTGAGTTGAGTGTGATGAGATGCTTTTGAAATATTCTCAACACTTTATACAAAGACCATATTACAAATGAGTAAATCAGTCAGACAAGTGGCCGAGCCATATGAAGGTCTACCGAACAATGTGAAGATGAGGAAAAAGAAGTGGAACGACCATGTCACGATCATCAGGTCTTGCGAAGACAATCCTACAATTAACTGTACATGAAGTAAGAACGAAAGATAAACAAAGAAAGGGCTGGGGATACAATATCCGAGAGTCGACAGGGCTGGCACCGATTAGCACACTCAGGTAGGTAGAAAGTTGAGAGTTGGTGAAAACTGATTGCCAGGTCATCTATGTAGCACCAACGATTATCCAGACGACGGGACAGATGACGACGACGATGACAACGACGACGACGGCAGCGGCGGCGGCGGCGGCGGCGGCGGCGGCGGCGGCGACGACGACAACGACGACGACGACGACGACTCTTTATTTGGCAACGGAATTATATATTTTATTACTTACCAAATTTACAGTTCGAATTCGGAGCCGGCAATGAACGGACAAAATTCAAGCATTTACTTTTAAAATGCCTGTCGTTTGGTGGAATTGGAATCGGAAAGCAAGATTTCCTGGAAGGCGAAAAAAGTCCAATCATAACTAAGCATCAATGAAAACATGATTAAATAAAAAAAAAAATTACACAACTGCAACATTTACACATCTGTGCACGAATCTAAACGCAGATTCCATGGACAAAGTTTCTTTCCCATAACTATGGAACACTGTTCCGCTAGCTGTGTCAGAATTTTGGGGGAATTTTTGACACCTTTAACACAAACCTGCGAATAAAATATGCAAAACTCGTAATTTCTTTTTTCTTAAGTGGGTTGTTTAATTTTTTTATGGAATATACTTCCAAAATATATTATTTTTTTTTTTTTAAATAATAGAAATATTATTTTTTATTTAAAAAAAGGTGTTTACAAAGTGCATGCGCACGCTCATGCAGCCAATTTTTCTACGTAATGAAATGAATTGAATTTTACGATTAAAATTTTTTTTTTCAATTTTTTCATAGATTTTTAAATCTATCAACATTTTTCAATTGGTTCAAGTTTTACGATATTTTCAGGTTAAATGTGAAATTTTATGCTATTTCCAATCATCCGAATATAATATTCTAGACAAACGTTTTTTTTTATTTCACTCCCCCCACCCATTTTGAAATGTCTATTAAAATGAAAATAATTAATTTTCTCACCTAGGTCTATATATCACAAATTGAAGATAAAAGATCAATAAATAAAATAATCTAATTCAAAACAAAAACGAAAGAATAGTTATGTGTAAATTTACCTGTAAAGTCAACAGTTTAAACCCTTTTAAAAAACACGTTGATTTTTTTTAAGTGAAAGCTCATATTTTGATAATAAAATAAAGTAAAAATTGGACACCTACATCAATTTTTTCTATTTTATTCAAAGTTGTTGTTGTTTTGTTTTCTTTTTAGATTTTGGAAAAAAAATCATTGCATAATGGAGAAATTAAAATATTTTAAATCAAAAACTCGTGTAATTCTTTAAGAGAATTTTTTTTTAATGGGAAAATTGTCGGCTAGTTTGTGTTTAAACGGCAACTTACTTATTCAACTGATAAGTGAAATGTGATCATTTTTTAAACACGGTGATCCATACTGACTAACTAGAAATTCAAAGAGGGAGATAAGACATATGTCAGCACTTCAAAGGAAAGACAACCAAAAATAAATGAACTTTTTCACGCACCAGAGCCCTCGTATTTTTTTAACTGGAGGAACAGTAGACAACTCCGTCCTGAACATCTAATATTAAAATTTTAAATTGCGGTCTTTTTTAATCATCGCTTTAAAAATTCTTTAATTTAAAAAGTACATGGAATATAAAATATAAATATGGGCAAATTCTTAAAAATGAAGAATGAAAGCACCCATTGATTATTATTTTTTTTATAGGTAAGTGATTTTTTGGAATTTGTAGTTTATGTTCGGAGTAAGTAAAAATTCGTTGAATTTCTTGCAACATTTTTAAAGAAAACCAATTTAAAATAAATATTGCATATTTTTCTATAAAACCTCTTATTATTTTAAAATTTGGTCTTTGCTCCTTTTATTGAAAAAAAAATTAGGGTTTAAATTACATTTTTCAAGTAGTTATAAGCTTCGAAAGATAGTGAGTCTAATTATTCAAATTGTTTTCACTAATTTTTAATGGCGATATTGCTACTATTTCGCTAGCCTGCTTCCCGGTTAAAAACAACATTGAAGCCTTCAAATCCAATGTAAATAAGTTCTTCGTATTATTTGGATTCATCAAATTACTGTTCTTATCTTGAGTGTCATTTACACAACGTTTCGGTTGATGTAACCTCCGACCTTCTTTAGGTTTATCTTGTCGAACGCGGGAATGTTTTTGTCGAATTTCAAACGGAGCCTTTTATTTACTTTACGGGGGTAGCATGTTCTTGTTCCGTCAGCCATGACTGAACATAGATCCTAAGTCATTCGCAATTGTATTTTTCGATCGCCCGCACTGAGGATTAAACCTTCAATCTTCAGGAGAATATCAATTTTTACAATTGATTTTCCCAATACTCTAACTTCTGCGCCACTAGTTCTTGTGCCGCATGTTAGCAGGCATACATAGTAAACAGTCAGAGAGTATTCAACGACCAGAAGTTAGAATATTGTATTCGAATCCAGTCACACAGTCATCCTTATATATATATATATATATATATATATATATATATATATATATATATATATATATATATATATATAGCTACATTCCATGTTCCAACTATTTATTTTTCTTTCCAACCAGTTCTTTCAATATTAGTACAAATTAAATAATTTTTAATCTTCACTCACAAGAAATAATTTGAATTATGCCAGAATCGAGACCGGAACCTGAAATACAAGTCTACTATACCTGTTAATAAGTTAATATGTACTGACGTGTTGAAACATGAACTACAATAAAAATCGGTAGAAAGAAACATTAACCCTATACGTAATAATAAACGTTTGAAAAACATCGCAATGCAAATATTAAGATAAAATAAAATAAATCAATAAACTACAATTATATTCGTGACAAACGTGTATATATTTCTAATTTCAGTATTTTTCCAAAGAATACCCCGTAAGGCCGCTTCCACAAACACGCACAATATCAATTCCAATGGCTGTGTCTCACATAAAATCTTTCTTTTTTTTTTATTTAAATGTTGTTGAAATATTTGTCATTCTCTTAAATAGATGAAATTCTCTTTAATATTTCAGCTAGACGTTAAAGGAATCTGTTTAAAAAAAAAAAAAAGAAAAAGAAAGCCGTTATTTGTTGTTTTGAATACATAAAAAATTTATTATTTTCAAACTTGGTAAAATGGATTCCCTAAAAAATAGATATATTTACAACAACGTCTAATGCTGATTACGTTTGGGTAGGCAATACCATTATTAAATGAAGCCGTTAATTTATTTACGGGGCTGCTAAGGTCCACAAAGAAAGAAATGAGATCCGTACTGAATTCGAAACTGTGACTCTGCATCTTAGTTTCGAATTCTTACCACATTTAAAAAGAAAGTGCCAAATGTTGATTATACTGAAAAGATTTATTGGCGGATGAGGATGACAAGAAGTCCGAGTCATAAAGGAGAATTCCAAGTCAGCCAGTTTACAATTTGAAATCCATTTTTTATTTGTTTTCGTGGCCGGCGGGAAGGGCTAAAAGATTGTTACCCCAACTATAACCTAACTTGTTGCATTCTTAGCGTCGTCTGCCTTTCTGTATTTAATAATTTAAAATTAAAAAGAAAAACGATGATATAATTACCTTCTTTTAAGTCTTTGGATCACTTCCTTATTAGCATTATTTATGCAGCACGAAATATCCGAATTTCCATAACCTGCGAACGAATCATAATATTTATTTACCAAAGTAAACTTAAAACATCATTTTTAAAACGGTTTTGTTCAAAGTCCAGGGATTATAAATACCGTACGGAAATAAAAAATATACGGGAATATTCTACACTGTAACATTCAGGTGACAAAGTGCATTGGCAATAAAAAAGGGGGGGTGGACGGAAGTGACGTCAGTAAAAATAGTGATTTCGATGAAAGTATCCGTGGTAGAACGATAAAATTGTCGCCCTATAAAAGACGACATGATTCCATTTCCCTTTAATAAAAACGGGTTTACTTTTGTGTTATAAACCATCTACTAGTTGGCCAGTTGTGTACAAATCTCAAGAGCGATAGGAGCCTTCTATCATCAACTTGACCTCCCACAAGACTAAAGCCAGCCTGATCGCCGCCATCCGCCGAGTATTCGCCGAACTCCCGCCGGCGCTTGTGGAAATGGCATGCTCCTAGTTTCAGACCCGTATCGTACATTGAATAGATATCCGCTGTACTTCATAATCAAATTACCTGAATTGATTTTTTCAATAAATGTTCAAAAATAAAGCTGTAGTTTTGTTTTCTTTAAGGTGACAACTTTATCTTTCCACCGTGTAGATAAATCGCAATAAATTAACAACGTAATTTGTACTGGAACACGCTTTGACATACTACTTATTTTACTTATGTGGATAGGGGTTTCGTGTCTTTCCTGGCAGCATCTAATGAGGGGTGACATCTTCCGTTTCTTACAACCATTTTCTCGCGGAAGACACATTGCTAATCTTCCTTTGCTCTATCGTTATTTCCATGGTGTTTGACTGAATTTCAGTCTCTGGCTGTTCACATTCACAACAAGAACTCTTCCTTCTATCGCAACTAAGAAAAATTGGTACTTATGCAGAGAACTTACCATGCTGAAATAATAACGTTATTATTTAGAAACCCACTTTTAACATGGGGAGGTGAAGGTGTTTTGTAACTATTCTGTTCTTTAACTTAACAATTTAATAAAAAACAAATATCGTAAAACTTTAATTTAACTTGAAAATACTATTTAAAACATAGCACGGTAACGTCTCTGCATAAGCACTGAAAATTTTTCCTTTCTCTCTCAGTCAGATGAAATTCCCACGAACGGAGCTTCTTCGTAAGGATTTCCGTCTGTGGAACACAATGCCACAGGACTACATGCCTACAGAATATTTTCACAGAAATTTAAAATTTAGCTGACGCTGGGAAATTTTATGTTAGTTAAAGGTTAGGGGAAGGTATGATATAACGTCACGGACAGGAAGTCCAAAATAAGACGTGGCGAAGAGGAAAGAAATATCTTTTCCTTTTGACCTGCGATCTAACTATGTTGCTTTTCGGAATTCTGTCTTCGTTTGCCATCCGAGAAGCAGAAGAGGCGAATCTCACGTAATTTAAAAAAGAATAAACGTCTATGACGACATCAAAAAAGTAATGTTTGTTTTATTTTCATTGTTGCGTTATTATAGCTACAAATAGGAGAGGAATATACAGATATTTCGACAGCTGCATCACAACTACGACTATCTTTAAAACAAGACGTCACAAACTAATTCAGAGAGACTAACAACTGCTTCTGTAAATCGAAATTCCTAACGCAACACTACACACATATATATTCCTCTCATCTAGTATGATAATTACTCATTCGGAAATCAATTGTGCATCACAGGGTCTGGATTTTGAAGAGAAGATTTCATTGGTTCAGCCGTGCTGCGGGTCACAACACAAAAGAGGTCATTCACGAAGCAATAGATCCAGAACCACTCTAAGATTGCCGAAGAAATCCAGGAGGCCAAATGAAGATATGGTTATCCACTATTAAAGCCGACGTCGAACCTATATCTGGTCCATAGGTTTACGGTATTCGTCGCTGGTCCAAAACATTGACTGCCCAGGCATATCTTCGCCCCTACGGACCGTCTTCGTGATCTGTGTTTCATTCATCTTTCATTCCTGTGTGTCATTCGGGACGCTGTATGTTTTATGAGATGAGTCGGCTCAACCCATCTTGCGTGAATGCCGCCAAAGTTAAAAAGTCCAAGTCAAGTTTGACTATTATGCATCCTTTATATCTGACCGGATTAACAATAATTATTCTCCTAAAACACTCGATATTCAGATCTGCATAAGCAATTAAATATTTTAAAAGCATAACCTACTTCGTTATTGTTAGATTTGGGTTTATAATATTTTATAACTAGCGGGGGTACCCGATGTTGCCCGAGTGTATGTTTCCGTTAACAGTTCGGCCACCAAGAAAAGTCCATTCCAGTTGTTTAGGAAAAAAAAAACGACTACGGTAGGTCGGCGCGAACGTGAAAATATAATGTGAATTGTCCAGCACGCTAACCACTACGCCACAGAGCACTGCAGCTTAGTTTAGTGATTTTAAATAACTTCACATGAAAGAACTACGAAGCCAAACCGGTGTTCTCTTCTCAACTGTTCCTTGTGAACGATCCCCAAACGGTGTTAAGTGGTGGCAGGGTGAGGAGGAATTTATTAGAGAGAAAATATTTTACCACTTCCATTGATCTTAACCGATTTTGGCCGTGACTTCTCAGCAGAAAAAGTATAGAAATCTAAGATTATCGAGGAATTTGAGAAATAATAAGCCTATAACACACCTCAGATATTGTTCTGCCGTTTGTGCATATTATATTTGCATGAAATATCTTGATTTTTAATCCTATTAAGGTCAAAATCCGACGTGAAAAAATGAGTTCATTTTATTTATATAGATAACTAGCGGGGGTACCCGACGTTGCCCGAGTGTTTGTTTCCGTTAACAGTTCGGCCACCAAGAAAAGTCCATTCCAGTTGTTTAGGAAAAAAAAAACGACTACGGTAGGTCGGCGCGAACGTGAAAATATAATGTGAATTGTCCAGCACGCTAACCACTACGCCACAGAGCACTGCAGCTTAGTTTAGTGATTTTAAATAACTTCACGTGAAAGAACTACGAAGCCAAACCGGTGTTCTCTTCTCAACTGTTCCTTGTGAACGATCCCCAAACGGTGTTAAGTGGTGGCAGGGGGAGGAGGAATTTATTAGAGAGAAAATATTTTACCACTTCCATTGATCTTAACCGATTTTGGCCGTGACTTCTCAGCAGAAAAAGTATAGAAATCTAAGATTATCGAGGAATTTGAGAAATAATAAGCCTATAACACACCTCAGATATTGTTCTGCCGTTTGTGCATATTATATTTGCATGAAATATCTTGATTTTTAATCCTATTAAGGTCAAAATCCTACGGGAAAAAATGAGTTCATTTTATTTATATAGAATAGATAGATAGAGAAGAGAAGATAGAGAAGAAGAGAAGAGAAGAGATAACCTACCTGTTTCGACAGGAGTGTTGGTCATATCGTGATTTATGAACTGGCCCCACTGCATGACCATGTGTGAAAAAATGTTGTGTTGCGTACTGCTTGAATCCGGTTCGTGGACCGAGGTGCTCACTAACCGAGCACTGGGCAACGGGGTACCAAAAACGCTTGTAGTACGGGGTTCAGAAACGCCTGAAATTTCAACGGCAAACAATGTTTAAAGCAAAAACAAAAAATAACAAAATGAAAATGTTTTTTTTTTATTCGAAATTGATTAGTATTATTAAGAAAATAATTTTCAGGTTGGTTCAGATGTAGTTGGAGCATTTGAAATCATTGTAATTTATTTTATGCATATTATTATTACTAAAACATATCACCGTTATTAATTTATCACTTTTTCTTTTATATTATTAACGTATCATTTATATTTTTCTGCAATATTCTCCCCCATGTTGACCCAACCTTCATCTTTTATCTTTCATCGTGATAATGATCGTCTTTACAAAGCATTACTTACTAAAGATCTCCTAGTAGAATTTGGTTGGGAAATCTTGCCTCATTCTGTATATTCTCCTACCTAGCTCCCTCATATTATCATTTATTTTGAGGATTACAAAACCATTTAAATTGCCTTAGGAGATTGAACATAGGCGATGCAGTTATAATCTTAGAACTTAGAATCAAGTAATATTTAGATAGCGAAGGTCGTTATTGTTACGAATAAAGATGTTCACAACTGTTTTTCATATTCAAGATGAAATTTTAAATCGATAAAAACTTTTGCAATGACCTAATAGGTAATCAATTGCGAACTGAACCCTTTAATCTACGGGGGTAGATTATTCTCGTTCCGTAATTCATGACCGTGTAGAAGTTTTAAATAACTATATTTTTACAAATAGAGTCGCCGCTTATCAATGCCTGTAAGCGACTCAAGGATAAGGTTAACGATTATAATGTGATCACGGTGACAACAATGTAGTGATCGTTAGTGGTGGAAATTAGTAGAATTTTATTATTATTATTATTATTATTATTATTATTATTATTATTATTATAGGGACGGAAGGACAGCAAGAACTTGTTAATATTGGACTTGAAGACAACCATGTTCTAGTCAACTGATAAGCAACTCAGCAAAACAGAGTTTCACGAGCAAGCAGTTTTAGAAAGAAGCTTTATTCGTGGCATTTGAGCTTAGACTAGGCACATATAGAGAATGGGGGGATTTGTTGGTAGTTGTTGTAGGTAGACGAGTGCTTATTGTGAAAGTTTGGCAGGGTGGGACCACCGACTTATTGTGAGTTAATATATTTGGCAATGAACCTGAGGGTGGGAGTGTCACGGATAAAGGCGTTGAGGTACAATCAGATGTAAGTACAATCGCAAATGTTTATTTCAGTAATTATATATTAAAATTACAATTTGTCAAAATAAAATCGTTGTGAATTCCAAATGCAGATTTTTTTCATGAAAATCGCTTCAGAAAAAGGCATGAAGCCACTTGATGTAAGGAGTTAAACGAAAGAAAGATAATTATCGTAAAAACAAGAAAATGCATATTGACCTTAAGACTATACGTCAAAGAAAAACCGTCAACAGGAAGAGGGTTCCATTAAACTTTAGTTCTTAGGAAAAGCTACTGGCATAGAAAGCTGTATTTTAATGCGGAAACAAAACAGTCAGTTGGAGATCATTACGTAAAACTAGCTTGAAGCAGGGAGTATATCATTCAATTCCGAAGGAAACATGTCATAATAGTTTTTATAGAAAAGACTGAAACTTACAACATCACAAAGTGTAGTGGGGAAAAACGGGCGAAGCCGACTAGATTACAGATACCATTCTAAATGTCATTCAAAACTCTCAAGAAGTTGTATTTGTACCGCTGGATTGGGATAATTTTGACAGAATAACATTTCCAGATTTTTTAAATTTATTCATAACAAATTAATTATAAAGTTGAAACCTTCTTTCATTCATGTACATGATTACAGCAAGAATGGATGAGTAGAAGCCATCTAAATGTGGAAGAGAATAACTTATATCATGATAATTCATGCCGGCAATCAAAATAATGAGATTACAGTCGCTGCTCAATGCTTCACGTAGTAAATAAGTAAAAAAAAAAAGCTATGATGAGAAATGGGAGTGAATGGGGGGGAGGATGAGGGGACGAGCAGGAAGGAGAAATAGATGACTTAGAATCACCACTAATAACTTGTTTATGGCTTCCCCTTTTCATTTTTCCTTTTTCCCTTCTCTCCATTCTTCCTTCCTTTCCTTTTTCTTTTCTTCTTTTCTCCCTTGCGTCTTTTCCTTTTCTTCCTTATCTCTTAACCTTTTCACTAATGCATGTAGAGATGATATTGATAGCGATAGATATACAAGAGAGCAACGTAAGCTGTACATTCTCTGACCACGTAAAAATTCTAGTCAAATTAAAAGCATTTTTATAAGTGAATAATCCCGATTAAATCTAAAACCTTATAGCATAGATATGTCAAATTCACATTTCCCTGCTGATTGAATCTATAGTATGTCTAAGATTTAGGGCGGCTATCACACACGCATACGAATACTATTCTTAATAGTCATTTTTTTCTAAATATTTAAAAAAAAATACAATTAATTTGCACCACACAAGTATCTTTCTATGACCCTAACGTTAACATATATACTCAAATAGATAGAGTGGTAATGGGATCAGTCCTCGGACCGACCCTAAGTGACAGAGCTAGAGAACAAAATATTTATAAAATAACATAAAGCCCCCTATATATGTACGCTACGTGGACGGCATTCTTATTTTAGCTGAATGACCTTTGTCAAAAAACTCAATCCTTATGTTCACAGTAGAGTTAAATAATAATAAAATAATTTCATTTCTTGACGTCCTTATTGATACGTCCAATAATACTTTCAACACCTCCGCATATAAAAACCAACGAGCATAAATTCCAGTCTCCTCAACTTTAAGAGTGAGTGCCCACAAAGATACAAAATAGCCATAACTAAAAATTTATTAAATCGCGCTTAAATGATATCATCCACAAAAAAGGCACTACTCATTGAAATAAAAAAAAAATAAGCAAGTATTCATTAACAATCACTTTTCGAATTACATTTTTGATAAAAAAATAAAACGAATGCTACAATCCTTTGAAACCCCTAATAATAATATTAGCCAGCACCGTAATACAAACTCCATTAATATATTTTACCAAGATCAAATGACACTTAACTTCAGAATCGAAGAAAATGCAAGTAAAAATATCGTTCGTAGGTATTTGACGCCTATCGATAGCAATTGACAGTAACTCTAAAATTAAATTTATTATTTACTAAAAAAGTTTAGAACATAAAACCTCGTGATTAGAAACAATTCATCACTGGCTATAAAAACCTTGGAGCAAACCAATGTAGTGTATAAATTCAAATGCTCTCTAGGAGAAAGTAACTCCGAAAATAAATATATGAATAATACATACATTGGGCATACAACAGCAAGGTTGTCCCAGTGAATCACCATGCATTTAAACAATACTAGCGTTATATATCAACATTTGATAAAAGAACATAACTGCCCCCTCCAATCTTAGAAAAAGCTTCAAAAATTATACAACGTGAAAATAATCTTTAAAAAGTTATAAATTCTTGAAGCGTCATACATTAGAACTCATCACCCTACTATAAATAATATTGCATTCAAGAAAAGCAGCAATGTGTTAAATGTCTTGCGTAGTGCGTAATGGACTGACTTAAGTTTAAGGTCACATCCAGGACCGGCTAGTTATTTAGTTTGAAACGGTATTTTTAGCTCCTTACGTCAAGTGGTTTCATGCTTTGTATAAAGCGATTTCCATAAAAATAGTAGTATTTATGTTTATCTCCCGATTTGTAGTTACCTAGGACAACATTCGTTGAGAGAGGAGATAGACAGTGACATAATAAATCAAATATCTGTAATTAATATGTTCTTGATATTTATTTCCTACAATATATATATATATACATATATATATACATATACATACATATACATATATATACATATGCATATATATACATATACATATATATACATATACATACATATATATACACATATATACATATATATACATATAAATATTTATATATATTATGTGTGTGTGTGTGTGTGTGTGTGTGTGTGTGTGTGTGTGTGTGTGTGTGTGTGTGTGTGTGTGTGTGTGTGTGTGTGTGTGTGTGTGTAAACTCTGTGTATCGCTTTATTGCAGATCAATACTTTTTAATTTTGAAATAGCTATGAAACACAGAGAACTGAAATTTGTGGCACTGGAATTTAAACAAATATTTTGAAAATTATGCTAATTTTTCTATTTTCTGGTAATTTTAAGTGTGTAACTTTATTGCAGGTCTCCCAACATGCATAGAAAGGGTCGATGGACAGCTAGTGAAAAGAAACGTGTTGTTGCAGGCCTTGTAGAATGTTTATCTCTCGTAGATCTAGCCAAGGGATCGAAGAACATTATCTTCTTTCGTTTAAAATCCAAACATCAAACAAAGTAAGGACAAAAACACAAGAAAGTCAGTATCTATACGCATGCATAAATATATATAGAAAGAGGTTTATGTTTATTATAACATTATTACGCAAGTATAAATCATGTACAATATCTGTATGAATATAATTACACGTAATAATTAACTTTTTTTTTACAAGGTGATCACACCCTCTGTAAGAAACGGCACCTCATACCATTACGGACCCTCCACCACTATAATGTGTGGAAAAAAATTTAAGGGGCATGTTTTTGTCATGCTAATATCGCTGGAAGCCATCAAGATCATTTAAATTGAATTTTTTCTCATCAGAAAACAGTACTTTCTTCCACTTTCTCTTTGACGTGGAAGCAATTGAGGAATTTGTTTACGCTTTTTATTTACCACGCCTTTTTGTTGTAAGTGTCGTCTGATGGTTATTGGACTTCAATCAGCATCTGTAACCGCCTTAATTTGACTAGAAGAACGTCCTCTATCATTCATAACAACCCGTCTGATTCTCCTACTCAATACAGGAGAAATTTTGGGGCGCTACCAAAGGATTTTGCTTTTCCATAATTCTCAGTGTTTTTTAGAAAGTTGCAAATAACGGATTTAGTGCGATTTACCTTAGCTGCTATCGCTCGCTGTGACAAACCTTGCTTATCGAATCCTAGAATTCGAGAGCGCTCAACTTCGGTTAATTTTCTTGCATTAGGTATGGTAACACCTTTACACAGTGATTGCTAATCTCTAACTGAATTAAAAACATTAGAATTACCATAAATCTAACAATTTATACCCTTGGTCTTATAATTTTAATCATGTGTAAAAAGCCTAATTTAACAAATTTTTAAATGAAATTTTTCGAATGTACCTTTTTGTTTCCATAACCTTTTAGATTGCAGTATTAGTAACCTTAAGTCGGAAGAGTTTAAAGTCTATCCTTAAAAAAAGGCTTATTTTTAAAGATTTTAAGGGGTCTTAAATTTTTGATCAGCAGTATATATATATATATATATATATATATATATATATATATATATATATGACTACTTCATTTAATCACATAAATTAATATACGAAAGTATAATTTTATGCGTAAACTTTAAATATTTACTTCAACAGTGCTCAATAAATAGGTAGAGCTAGGTAGTAAGTTATAAATATATATATGGCAATTAAGCTACACAGAATATTCCGCGTTTCATCCACGCTAGGATTCGCCAGGCTTATGAATTCTAGCGTGGATGAAACGCGGAATATTCTGTGTAGCTTAATTGCCATATATATTTTTAAAACTTACTATATATATATATATATATATATATATATATATATATATATATACATGCTAGCAGACTACCCGTATTTATTATTATAGAGTCAGTATTCTATTGTTCCCAATATATAGTAGTGATTTCAAACGATAAAAAAAATACGTGACTTGAGTGCCATTAGCTAGAATCGAAACCAACGCATAAACCTTATTTATTACCATCTGTACTATGTCTTAACGCATATAAAAAAAAAATTGTTTTAATTCAATTTTCACCCCAAACAAGGCACAGTGCCACTTTGAAGCAGGGGGCTACTATCAGGGACTTAATTAGCGGGGTCATTATGAAGGGAGATGAGTAGAAAGATGTTTGTTAACATTACACTTGAACTTCTGCATATCATTGCAGTTGGGAAAGCAGAATCCCGGAAGGGAGTTCCAAAGACCCGCAGTTCTGCGGAAGAAACTATTGGAGTAAAAGGCTTTCTTGCACCTAGGGATCTCTACTGTAAAGGGATAAGACTTACTAGCTTGTCGGGTTTGTCGGGGTAGTGACGTCAGGGAGGTACAAGTGTTTGCAGTTCGTCAGAGCATTCACCATTAAAGTATTTGTAGAACAGGCAGAGGGATGCAACATCTCGTCGATGGGACAGAGGCTGAAGCCTAGATGACAGTTCAGGACCTATCAGGTTGGCGACTCTCTTTTGAACCCTGTCCAGGAGCGAGAGACAAGCAGCAGATGCACCAGCCCAGATGTGACAACAGTACTCCATACATGGGCGAATGGTTGCCTTATAGAGGTATAGGATACTGTCAGGCGCAAGTAGTTTTCTAGCACGGTAGAGGGAGGCAACCTTCCTTGCAGCAGCCTTGGCAATGCTCTCAATGTATCTATTCCAGTTCATATTCCCTGTAAACGTTAGGCCGAGGAGTTTAAAAGAAGTACTTTCAGGTAATGTGTTCTTGGCCATTGCTATTGATGGTAGAGAAGGTTTCTTGTATTTATTGAAGGAAACAAGCTTAGTCTTAGCAGCATTGAATGTGACCAACCATTTTTGTCCCCATTCCACTATGGATTGGAGGTCATCCTCTAGTGTTTCTGCCATTTCCTTGGATATGTGTTCATTTGTTTTCCCCTCATATCTGTTATAGAGAGTGGTGTCATCGGCAAATATACCCATCTCCGAAACAATTTTATCAGGGAGGTCGTTTATGAATATCAGGAATAATAGAGGTCCAAGGATAGACCCCTGAGGTATTCCCGCATTTATGTCATATTGTTTGGATGTACGACCGTCGAGGACAACTTTGATTTTTCTATTACTTAAGAAGGATTTAATTACATCATGAATTCTTCCAGTGATTCCATATGATCTAATTTTCCTTAGAAGACCATCGTGCCATACCCTGTCAAAAGCCTTAGATATATCAAGGGCCACCGCTCTACCCTCGCCTGCTTTATCTAAGGAACGGTATATACGTTCAGAAACTACAGTTAAGATATCTGCTGTTGAACGGGCTTGCCTGAATCCATATTGTTTGTCAGTCAGGAGTTTAGCAGCTGTTAGGTGCTGGACTAGGGCTTGATTAACTAAGGACTCAAATATTTTGGCGAAAAGCGGGAGCAGGCTAATGGGGCGATAATTTAGTGGGTCAGTTCTTTCACCAGAATTCTTGAAGACTGGTACCACAGAGGCGGTTTTCCAGCAGTCGGGAAAACAAGATTCGTTAAGGCATTTATTGTAAAGTTTGGACAGAACTGGAGCAACCTCGGCAGAGCATTTTTTTAATAGCATAGCCGGGATGAGATCTGGTCCACATGCTTTTGAGGGGTCTAGGTTTTTTATAATAGCATGTACCTGAGAAGGGATGATTTTCAAATCATCTAGTGTGGCGTCTGTTCGCAGAGGAATATATTGGGTAATTATAAAAGTTTATTAGTTATTATTGAACTATCTGCCTATCTTTTTATTTATCTATCTATTCAATAATATTCTTAAAATAGTTTTATTGGTAGTTTTTAGCTGATATGTTTATATAAATTAGCTAGGTTAAATATAAACAAAATAACCTTGGGCAGGCAGATATGGAAAGGTCACACGTAAGGGATACGTGTGCTTTTGAATTATGACGTAACGGAACTGAGGTCAGAGTTCGGTAAGTTTAGAGTCGACAGTTGGAGTTTGATCAGCAGAGCGAACAGAGGACAGAGTTGGGGTCTAGTCACACAGGTGAATAGACGTACTTGACGACCAGGAAGCGGGCTAGGAGAAGAAGAAACATGTAGAAGAAATGCAGACCCTGTGAAACCGTTTGAGATAACTGAATAAATTTACATTATAAAAATATAAAGTGTTGTTCTTGTGGTTTCACAAAAGAAAGGACAGATGTCTCAATTAGATGGTGCTGGTCGTTTCATGGTTGCGTCACGGAGCTCAGCAAGTGAAGACACAAGAATCCTTCAACAAAAAAGGTATGAAGCATATATTCTTCTTATATATGAACTGTAAAATATACCCGTGCGATAACTCTGATATAACATGACTCAGTTTATACGTCAATATCATATCCTATTGGCTAAACAAATATACATACGATTTATATGTTTTAATGCAGATGTTATAAGAAAATATCATTAACAAAATATCAAACCCAACATATAACATATGACACGTTTTATAATATATATATCTCCCTCCTGACTATCTAGCATAAAAACGAAAAATAATAACGTTGTGAAAAGTATAAATGTACATTTGCGCATGCGTAAAAGAGCATTTTAAGTCGACTACCATTTTTTATCAATTTTGACTCATTAGCAGCTATTCTCACAGACTAAAAACCAAATCGATTTTGTTCCATATGTTCAAACCTCTTATATATCAAGTTTGTAGCCCAAAAATTTACGAGTAGTTTTGTAGTACTGTTCCTCAGACAGACAAGGCAACATATATATATATATATATATATATATATATATATACATACATACATACATACATATGTGTGTGCGTGTGTGTGTGTGAAGAGAGAGAGAGAGAGAGAGAGAGAAAGAGAATGAGAAAGAGAGAGTAATTTTATTACCATCGTCATAAAACGGTGAAAGGAACCGTTGCAGAGGAGTACCCGCTTTCCCCCAAATAGAGTGCTTCAGGTTATTACAAGACCCATCAGCTGTACGGTATTTGGCTCCAGGGTTGCAGCGATGGGTGACGAATGGACAAGGAAATTTGGGTTGAGGAATTGATTTCATGTTCGACAGAAGACGCAGTTGATCTTCTCTTAGACTCAAACTGAAAACAACAGCAAAAATATAGAATAATTCAAATAAGACTATATTATTCGAGAAACAGCATGGAAAATATTAGTAACAACAGTGGAAGGCTACACAGATTTTCTCGGCATCAAATTAATGTTATTAAAGTTTTACAGTCATCTTTTGCTACTAATAGGTCACTGCTTATCCAGGCCTGGAGACCACTCGGGGATAAAGGTTAAAAATAGGGTTAAACACCATGGGACGATTTTCAATAATGGGTGGAATGTGCAGTGTTTGATTATTTAAGAGGACGACCCAATAAACATTTGTTAACATTAGACTTGTAGTCAGTTGGGAAGCAGCGTGGTTATTGGTTCCACAAATGCGAAATTCTAGGAAGAAAACTTTGTTCATGGAAGTTTGTTTGCCTTTTCTGTTGTTTATATATATATATATATATATATATATATATATATATATATATATATATATATATATATATATATACAGGGTGAACAGAAAGTCCTTGGACCAATTCAAAAGTGGTTTATTAATAGAAAATTACAAAAATATAAATTAAACATGAATGAAAATTATAAGTTAGGAAACCAAGAATAAATTCAAATTATTTATTTTCAATGTGATGTCCCTTCCTTTCGATTAGACGTTCAATTCTCTGTCTGCAGTTACCAACCGAGGCACGCAGCGTTTCCTGAGGTATTTTAGCCCATTCACTCAGAAGAGATGTCTTCAAAGCATCAACACTTGGATGAGCAACAGAACAGACCTTTGCCTCCAACAAAGACCACACCGAAAAATCCATGGGATTCAAATCAGGCGATGCAGGAGGCCACATCTCCTTACTCCAGAATCTTGGAAAATGACGTTGGCACCAGTCCTGAGTTTTTCTGGAGGTGTGGGATGGTGCTCCATCTTGTTGGAAGGTGAAAGGCTGATCTTTGAAGTATTTCTTAATCTCTTCAAATGCTGGAACCAAAATATCGTTAATGTAGCGATCTGTGTTGATCTTAACGCCCTGCTCCACGAAAATCAGAGGCGACTTCCAAGATTTGGAGACTGCAGCCCACACCATGAAGGAAGATGGCTTTTGTCGGCAGAAAACTATTCTCACGGAGTGATCAATGTTTGCTGAAGATTTTGCGTAAACTCTGTCGTTCTGATTGTTAACAGTCGCTTCAATTGTGAAGAGTTTTTCATCAGAAAAAACGATCTCTCGCTCTGCCGTGCCAGCCTTCAGTTCTCCAAGAAGAAGCTTTGCTCTTTCAAGTCTCTTGTGCTTTTGGGCAGGTGTGAGGTACTGTCTCTTTCTTATCTTGTAGGGGGACAACTGGAGATCGTTTTTTACGACGGTTCTCATCGAGGTCACGGTCACATTCATGTCTTTAGCCATTTGTCTTGCAGATCTCTTCGGGTTCCTCCTTACCCTCTCTTCGACAGCTTTAATCACCTTCTTTGTTCGAGCAGTGCGAGGTCTTCCACTCCTAGGACGATCTTCAGATGGACCAAGTTTCTTA
The DNA here is from genome assembly GCF_053919585.1 of Euprymna scolopes. Taxonomy (NCBI): domain Eukaryota; kingdom Metazoa; phylum Mollusca; class Cephalopoda; order Sepiida; family Sepiolidae; genus Euprymna; species Euprymna scolopes. Next base: position 22,028,189 of record NC_136489.1, on the reverse strand, counting down.
AATCTGTTCACAACATGGTACACGGTGGATTTAGCCACTTTCAAGAGCTTAATAATCTCTGAGTTTGTCCTTCCCGCGCAATGAAGCTGAATTATGGCCTCTCATTTGCTTATTTTTCTGAAAGTTTAAACAAAATTATTTTAATATTTTTGTTGAAAATAATTAAATCAATAGTTAGACTAAATACTTACTTTATTCGAAAAGAGAAAAAGTGATTTTAACAATATTTAATTTTAAAACTAAAAATGGTCCAAGGACTTTCTGTTCACCCTGTATATATATATATATATATATATATATATATATATATATATATATATATATATATATATATATATATATATATACACACACAGAAAAATAGTTCTTTACTGTGGTTGTAGGTAGACGAGTCGTTGTTGTGAATGTTTTATTGAAGTATTATTTTTCAATTCCCAGATAAATTACTTTTGCGTTTGGGGAGCATCACCATCAACATCATCAAACGTTTTCCCCACATGCTGCAAGATTCGATCTAACATCTCTCAATTGTCATCAAGATCTCTCGATTCTCCTTACTTAGTTTAGTTGAATGAATGAACCGGAAGTCCAGGAACGAACGTTATCATGCCATTTTCAGTCATATGTACTATTTTCTTGCACCCTTCCACCATTCTTTGTAGACATACCTTGTTCATGTCGACTGTTTATTTATTTGTATGATCGTATAACCTTAATATTGTCCATTAAACTACTGACGATATGAGCACTAGTTTCGGCCTGTTTTTTTTTTTTTTTTTTTGTGTTTTGTTGTTTTTTTTGTTTTTTTGTCGCTTATTCTATTATCAGTAGAGTTATCCGGCGTTGTTCTGGGAAATGAAAAACGTAAGAATTTGAAAATGTTTAGGCGACAGATTTTTTGTTGTATCTGTCGTTGTTTCTCGTTTTGCTTATTTTCGTTTTGTCAACACGTGGTGGGGAATTTGATTATAGTGTGAAAATCAAAGCATGCCATGTTCCAATCTGGTCAATTCCATAGCACAACTTTCACTTCTGAATGATAGTAACTTATACGTAGTTTCTTCGTTCAATATAATAAAAAGAAGGAAAACGGGAAGAAAACAGAAAGATAAAATAAGAAAGCTAACTTCGTGTTTGACATAATTACAGTGTTATTTTTCAAACAACTACTGGTAATAATAAAAACAAGTATTTTTCTTACCCTTCATTATGCGCTTATTTATTCATCTCCCAATGGTGACCCCAAATGAATGAATATTACAATATGTTCTTTTTAATAATAATTATTATTATTATTATTATTATTATTATTATTATTATTATTATTAAAAACAAGACTAGCTCACATTAAATTCGACTGACTTGGAGGCTTGAGATTCTTCCTCTCGGTGAAACACTTGGAGTCTCTTTCTGGTTGTCCTTGTGCAATATCTCTATGTGTTATTAAGCCTTTAATTTTAATCTGAAAGATGCTGGCTTTGCAGTTTGAATGGATTTTAAACCCACAAATTGGAAAGGAAAAGGGACAAGAAAGATGACTTAGACGAACATTTTTATTTTAGGCAAACTCACTTGTTAACAAAGCTTCTTGTCCCTTTTCCTTTCCAATTTGTGGGTTTAAAATCCATTCAAACTGCAAAGAAATGTTTTCTCAATCATGAAATCATTTCTCTCCGATAGGCTCATAAGAGTAGTGGTAGATGGACAAAAATCGGAGGCCTGCAATATAAATGCTGGAGTCCCTCAGGGGTCAATCCTGGGCCCAACTCTCTTCCTGATCTACATCAATGACCTGCATAAACACATACTTAAATCATTCGTTGACATCTATGCTGATGACACGACCATCTACGGCAACACATCAAAGGCTGTAAATGACAAAGTTCTCTGTGATTCTCTCTCCTCTGATCTCGAGCGCGTGGTTCAGTGGGGGAAGATGTGGCTGGTTATCTTTAATGCATCCAAAACCAAACTCCTATCCTTACATCATCAACGCTCTGATCCCCAGCTGGCATCAATTGTGATGGATAGCTCTCGTCTGGGTGAGGCCCCATGTTTTGACAAGCTTCTGGGTTTGACCTTTACTCCTGATCTGAAATGGAACACGTACATCATCTGTTGCCAAGGTCGCTGGAAAGATGGTGGGATCCTTCTACCGCTCCAGAAGATATCTCACTACTGATGCAATTCTCTATCTATATAAAAGCCAAGTACGTCCAAGGATGGAATACTGTTGCCATATCTGGGCATGAGCTGCTAAAAACAACCTATCTTGCCTTGACAGAGTACAAAATAGACTTCGTGGCTTAGTGGGGGATGCCCTTTTCTCTACCCTGCAACCTCTCTCCCACAGAAGAGACATCGCGAGCCTATCCTTGTTTTATCGTTATTTCCATGGCAGGTGCTCGTCTGAACTCCAATCTCTGGTCCCCCTCGTCAATCTTTCACGAAAAACACCCGTCTAGCTGAATCCACTGTGAAAAATTTCCCCCACTCTATATCTGTGCCTAAATCAAAACGCAGATTCCATGAACAAAGCTTCTTTCTTAGAACTGCACGCCTGTGGAACTCTGTTCCGTCTGCCTGCTTCCCTCCGGACTACAACTTGGATGTCTTCAAGTCCAATGTTAACAAATTCCTAATGAACCGCCCCCTTAAGTAAACACTTCAGCAAATCTCCACACTAACGTAATGTACTTGCAATAACCCTTATCCCTGAGTGGCTTCCGGGCCTTGATAAGTGGTGATCACTGTGTAAAAAAAAAAAGCTACACAATAAGAGAAGTTCTTCGTAAGATTGCAATGCTCTTGATTGCTTAAAAGTAATAATTTTGTATAGTCGGTTTTCTCTATAATGATTTATCTGTTTATCGCTGTCACGTATACATAATCATGTTTGTTGCACGGAAACTGTTTCAAAACAAAAATGTATTTATTTAATTATTATTTTGTATGTCAGCGGTCGTCGGACGTGTCAAGCAAGTGTGGTGAAAGGTGGAGGTTGGGGTTGACGATCGAATGACGTAACGATCGTGCTCCCCCTTCTCTCTCTCTCTCTCTCTCTCTCTCTCTCTCACCCTCTTTGTAATTGTCGGATCTCTTGCTTTTATTCCATTTTTGTTCCATCAGAGGTCAATATGTGTGCATAAGTTCGACCTGGATTTCTTTGTTCCACAGAGGTCAATATGTGTGTATAAAGTCCGGCCGCTTTGTTTTCTGCTTACATCGAAATGTGTATCTGCACGATCTCCAAGTTCCTTTATCCAACACCGGAGCTTGTTTTTTCTTGCTTTTTATTTCATTAACATGGATAATTTCATTATCTGCTTCCCTTCTACCGCGGAAATTAGTGGCATGAGATTTGGAGGTAGGAAGAGTAAGTCAGCGCACAAGAGGTGGTACATTCTAACCACTTAAAAATTGCCTAAGCCGCCTCGTTGGCATTTCCCGGTAAAAACGCCTCAGGTAGTTAGCTATAAATTAACTTCTTCTCAAAGTGAGAATGGATAGCCTAGGAAGGTAACCTCCTAGAATTAAACAAAATAAATACCACACCTAAACAGGAAAAAAGGGGCTACGGCTTACACAATGGCCTAGGCATTGTCGAACTGATTGTCGGGAACGTATTCTTCACTGGTATGATCAGCATAGGAAATGGAAGTGGTTTTCTTCGCCTCTGTCCACATGGATAACCCCAGAACAGTATTTACTAATCTCCCATCGCGAGAAGATGTGACACAAGGTCGGGAGATGGAAAAATGGGCCAACATCCCAAGAGGAGGAGCACTCTAGCCCTGTAAAATATGCCTGATTAGCGTCGGTGACAACAAGTAATAAACTTGCTCATCTCGAAAGCCGGGAGCCAAGGCCTGGGAAGGTGAACCTCCTAGACTACCAAGGATCTTTGCATCAGTCAATAAGACCATTGAAATAGCCCAGTTTCTGTCCGACTGATTATCGGGGTTGGAAGCTCGACTAACGTTAACTACGAAGTTAACAGTCCACTAGATAACTCCAGAACAAACTTACACATTGTCAATTCGTCTTCTTAGAGATAATCACGTGACAGAGTATCACGCTGATTTATCTATGTAAATCGTTAATTATCTGTTTCTTGTTTTGACAATAAGGCATCGGGTTTAAATTTAATCACCAGAAGCTGGGTTCCACCATTTTCCTGCTTTCATGTCAATTACAGGCAAGTGTATCATTTTTAGTTGCCACAAAATGACGGAATTCGACATTGAGTAACCAGAAAAAAGGGTTGATATGCCGTAAAACGAAACAATTAAACGGGGCAAAAATGTACAGTACGATGATATTGAGAACGCGAAGCATAAAAACGGTTAACAAAAAAATATTTCAGCAAATAGCTTCCTTCTTTAAAACGGTCAATTTAACAGTTAGTTTCATTATTTTTTGGATTCTTTTTATTTTTTTATTTCCATGATTAATCTAATCGAACCTGGAATGTTTTTTTTTTTTTTTCTTTTTTTCTTTCGGACATGTTTCTGAATGTGAGTTATGTTACGTATCGTACACTTACCGGGAAGATAGATCTTTGGTTGCGGCGACGGATAAAAGTCCAGATATCTTTATCTTGTCGGTTAAGGATGGATTTTTGGATATGAAGAGGTTATGCATAGAAACAGTCGTATTTCGCTTGATTGTATCCACACCTGTAAAAAATAATAATATTACTACTACTACTACTACTACTACTACTACTAACGATACCTGTGCGAATTCCATGGCGGCATCCTTCACGGGCAATATATTGCTGCTAAGCATTCTATGGACGTTCGGCCTGAATGAAGACTCCACGATATTATTGTAGCCCGTTTATTAAAACTGTGAAAGCATTTATCTAAGTGATCTGGTTAATGTAGTGTCAGAATATATCTAGTTATTACGGTTTATCTCCAATATCCGTATAGGAATCTCTGACTTATTTGCATTATATGGACGCCCGGCGCAAACGGAAACCCCACGATATCATTATACCATCTTTAGAGGGAACAGATACTACGCTTGGATCCGAGCCAGAAGACTAAGAAAATATTATTTTAGTTTCACGTACGACCCAAAAGTGACATAATTTATCATTATTTTTACTTATTTTGTTTTTACATTCCGTTTTTGAAGATCGGGAGATCCTATTTATTGGAGAGAAGG